>NW_026463902.1:0-74485 GCF_021730395.1 Mercenaria mercenaria
CAAAGACATTAGAAATGAGTTTCGCACCTTTTTTACTTTAACCCAGCAAACATGTCAACACGATAGACCGGTCACAAACTATTAACCCGGCATTTGAATTAGAAGTCATGTAATAACATATTTTTTTTGAAATAGGAAGAATATAATGTGAATTACATATTGCTTCATTAAAATAGCTTAAAATAACTTACTGGGCTGCAGGCGCCGAGGCAGACTTGGAGTGTACAAGAGAAAGGCATAGCAACTGCACCGCCGGCAAGAGAGGTCGTTCTAAAAGCTCCGAACTGGGCTTGGATCAATCCCTGGGACACTCTACTGATGTGGGGGAACAATTCAACATCTACTGGACAGCTGCAAATAAAATTGAAACATATTGAGAATAAAACATAAGATAATATTTATATCACATAATTTCATAATATGAATATAACGTCATTCAGAGTACGGGTTACTTCAACACGAAACTGTTTTAAGAAAGTGAATAGAACTTGCAATTACAAGTCCTCGTATTTGAATATCAAAGTGATATATAGTTAATTTAAGTAACACAGTTGTAAATTCTGGAAACGTTAAGGAGACAAAAATGGTGAAAACAGTAGATAAGTCTCAGAGTTTTATCATTAGTGATATCGTAATGTTCCTGTAACAGTAAGGTAGAGGATCAGTTATGACAATCGGTAAGTTTCATGCGAGAACGTATTTTTGTATGTACTTCGACATTCTTCGGCGATAATGTTTCTCATAATAGGACTTTTAACTATCCGTTCATACAGGAGAATGCCGAAATTGCATGAAGAGAATGCATTATCGAATGGAAATTTCTGATTTTCATTACCGGTCTACTACCTTAACTTGAAACTGCACGCCGGATAATAGACATATGTAAAATTATACTTACATATAGGATTGAACTGTGCCAGCGCACCTGCAATCACCAACGAAAATGCTATCAACGCTTTGCTCGTCATTGTGTCGGCAAACTGAAAAGTAACCAGTCATTTTATTTTTTTTTAGTATGACATGAACACACTAAAGAGCTGGTCTTCTTTATTCAATATGAAACTGGGAGATTTTCTACGGCTGCAACATACATCAGGACCTATTTTAAATGTTTGTTACTTATATTTTCCTGAAGAATATTGTAAGTGGTAATGTTTGATGGGAGAAAAATATTTTCAGTCAAATAGAATAGATAATCTGCAAAATCAGCCAAACATTGAGACTCTCAAAAATAGTAGCGATGGTATCTGAATCGCGCCATTTTCCTATTTTAAGTGTCTTTATACTTTATGCCGTAATTCATATTTTTCACGAAAAATTGATAAATAATGACGTATTTGATACAAAATCTTGGGTCTTCTGGGTAGGAAAGAACCTCGCAACATTAAAGTTAAAAAGTTTTTCTTAGCAACACGTACATATATTTAAAAAAAAAAAAAAAAAAACAAAAAAAAAAAAAAAAAAAAAAAAAACTAAAAAACAAAACAAACACACATTTAAAAAGTAAAATACTAGTTTAAGATGAAATGCAATCCGCTCCGCTCACAATTAAAAACAAGTGAAGATCCCTTCAACTTACGATTAAAAAGGAACGTCAGTATAAGATTTTCGTGCTATGAAAGAGTGAAGCAAAAATAATACTATTTAGAAAACTAGTAGCGACTGCGGATATTTGCCGTTGACTCGGCTATAGACAAAAAGCTGTGTTCGACTGATACCGATAAACCAGAAGAAAAGAGTGTTATATTTGTTAAATTTTACTTTCAGATTTAAAAACCAAAATGAAAACTTTAGAAATATGTGGGCACACCCAAATAGAGTTTGAGTATATATCGCTTTTTAAATAAAACTTTCAAAAAATATAAACAAAACATTGAAAATAAAACGTATTTCGCTTTTTACAATAAACTTAAATAAAGCATAAACAAAACATTGAAAATAAAACAAAGGCATTGTACGAACATACATTAAAGAAATCATAGAACAGAAAATAGTACCTTGTTGTACTCCTATGTTCAGTGAAAACCAACGTCTGACAGGACTGGCAGCCGAAGAAGAGTGTGGTTCTGTGTTTGTTCAGAACTTGGTATTTATACACCGAATATGACATCAAATAGTATTGAAGACGTGTCCAATTATTGTTTGTCAATAATTTCATTACTGATTGTTGCAAAAAAGTATGTATTTTCGGATAAGATATATCAATTATTTGTAACAGATGTACTATTGTATTGATACCAATAACCCAGAATTAGTAGATATTATTGCATTGAGACACAAAGGAAAATTTAGTAAAGCATAATACTAGAACACCAGCCTTGTAACTATTACTGCATTCACAAGACAATGTATGTTGCTATTTTTATTAAGTTTTATTAAATATACAATTGGGATTCAAAGTCCGACGAAAATAAGATAAACAGTCGCTTTAATCATGGGAGAAGTTTATTTGTTTATATCAGATGCTGTTGGTATCGTTATCAACGAGTTTGTACTAGGTTTATAATGCAAAAAGAGCGTTAGTGAAAACTGAGTTTTGCTGTAATTACCCGTTACAAACCGGACACCGAGACTGACACACTTACACTAAAAACCTCAAGAATGAAATTATTTAATACTGATGCTAATATTTCACTGTTGTGAGAGTGGGGTGTATGTTGGGAGAGGGGGTCGGGGCGGTGATGATTATGATGAAAGCTATTACCTGAGCAACCTTACAGAAAGAGTTCACTCGATCAGATTATGTTTCCTGTCATCTACTATGAAGAATCAAGTCAGCTCAAATAACATTTTTATTTCAAGAACTCTCTTAGTTCCATCAAAATAACGAAAAAACAAAAAGAAAAAAAAAACAAAAAAAAAAAAACAAGCCCAACATGAATAGTGATACTTGTATTTGAGTATTTTTCGTGTGATTGAAATGTCCCCGATGGAAAGGGAAAATGAAAAAAAAATTCAGTAGGCATCAAATGAAGCAAATATTGGTAAAATGTGTATTTAGATACTCTAAACGCACTTAAAAGGGTCAATTTCGAGATATAAATCACGTCTTATGTTTGTTTACATTGCTGACCAATCAGAATAGACTGAAGTTTATCTTATTTCAGGGTATACGGGATAACAACTTCATTGCTACCTTTGAGAAGGAAGCAGTATTGCCTTTTTCTTTGTAATTAATTATTTGTCTACGTTTAGAAAATAACATTACATTATCCCGCATAAACACTTTAAAATGGGGGATAATGTTGTTACTTATTCAGCATTTACTATTATATTCGTGTGAAAAGCATTCAATTATTAATGGTGACACCAGTATGTGAGGCTTTTCGGCTTTGGTGTAATCTTTAAAGAACCCTAAGATTTATACATTTAAACCTTAATTCGTTATAACGAAATCTTATTTCTTTATTTCTAAAATCACAAAAAATAATTCGCTAGTTCTCTATAACGAGATACAAATTCTTTATTTTAAAATGTTTCAGGAAGTATATATGAGCCGTGCCATGAGAAAACCAACATAGTGGCTTTGCGACCAGCATCCGCGCAGTCTGGTCAGGATCCATGCTGTTCGCTTTCAAAGCCTATTGCAATTAGAGAAATTGTTAGCGAACAGCATGGATCCTGACCAGACTGCGCGGATGCACAGGCTGGTCTGGATCCATGCTGGTCGCAAAGCCACTATCATGTTGGTTTTCTCATGGCGCGGCACATATATAAAAACATGCTTGAATATATCGAAACAATACGAAGGTATTACAGACAGTCTGACGTTTTCGCATAGTTGTTTGATCATGGTATTTTTATGTCTAGGTATTTTGCATTTAAATGCAAAATACTGTTTTCTGTTTAGCTGTATTATTAACTTTTTCATTCTGAAATAATGTCTTTTGTTTTGTTAACCCTGCTTGAAAATTATTTAACTGCTTTACAACTTTTACGCAAGTATCACAGATGATTACAGAGAAATGCAAATCCAACTGTATTTAGTGACACCTACAATACTGACTCAGTACAAAAAATGGTTCACAAACTTAAGTTGGGAAACGCAAGATAATAATAATCTGTTACTTGTTAGCCGAGTTATCGCTAAAACAGTTACCTGAGAGCCGGGTATTCCTATCTGCATCTACAACCAGTGGTAGATTATTTCACTTGCATACCGTATTTTACAAATTATAGATTTTCCAGGTATTTGATTTGTAAAATTCTCGGAAATGCCAGTCACTGGTGTGCAAGAATGCGTAGGTCTATTATTGACCGAGCCGATTATCTGACATGTATCACTTAACTAATTATTGATAATTGTTATATTTGTAGGTACATGTATTTCTTTGGATGACTACATTTTAAGTTGAAGTTTCAAAATTTAAATGGAATTTATTTTCTTAAGGAAAGCCCTGATATTAGAACATTAGTCAGCTGCTAGTGTTTAAGTATCACTCAACTATCCTCTCGTACAGATGTCTGGAATGTAACGTTAGCTTTCTAATGACACCCAAATTAAAGCTTATTTGCATAGGTCATATGGCTTGTTGTCCTGGCGCTCTTTGGGAGCCAAGACAGTAGATTATATCAACCAACCTTACATACACTGATATAGAAAGCTGTGTGAAGTTGTATAGAATCTATATGGAAAAGAGCATTCGCCTTGAGGCCATATAGTGAGACAAAATTTCTGTTCAGCTTTAATGATAGTATCTGGGGGAAATGCACTTGCTAAGATATTCAAGTTACATAAGCAGAAAAAGTTGGAATTTTATAAGTGAGCCTTACAAGAGATTCTTCTACGCTCCAACAGATATCTATCTTTTAGCATATATTTTTAGCGTTTGTGTACTCAGATACTTCTGTCTAGGGCGTATCTATAGGTTTACAAAAACACCAAGATCATAAAGCTGGCGTATTTATATAAATTGTAGTGGCTTTTGGCTCTGACGGCATTTAGGAGCCCAGACACCAGATAGTTTTATCATATTTAATTAGTGTTTACAGTCGTTTATCTATACGCAAAAGTAAAATGTTACATACTGGTGTCGAGGGCGTAACGTTAGCTATACAATGACACACAGGTCATGAAGCTGGCTTATTTGTATTAGTCGTATTGCCTTGTGGTCTTGAAACCATTCAGGAGCCCATATAGCAGATATTATTAACTTAATTACATGCACTGAAATTTGATATGGAATAGTGCATCCATACAATGACACAAGATTAAAAGAAATGGAATTATAACTATATCCTGTATCTAATGATGCTATATACTGGTTATGAGTGTAATATACCACAATAATATGCTACTTTTATGCAGTCTAGAACCGGATTTGTGTACTTCCTAGAATGTCGCATATATAAACGTCATTTATTGTGATCTGTATCTGTATGCCCTCTTCTGAAATATGAAGATCACAGAGAATTAGTTTATAATGCAGAGGAATGCAAGATAAATTGTATTCAGTGATCCTTATAATAGTGCTACAGTTCAAAGAGCGTCCCGGAAACCAAAACTGAAAAGTGCAAGTTTTCGCAATTTTTGTCACGACGTTTTTTTAAAGATCGAAATATTTACATGTATTCCTTAAGATGAGTAAATTTTAAGCTGAAGCACTGAAATGCTGAATGGTTGAGTTTGTTTTCTCTGTAGAGATAGTCGTGACTAAACATTTACCTTAAGTCCTGAAATTAATATTCGATTCGATTCACAAATCATTATTCAGGGACTTGGTACAAACGAAAGCTACAACGCCAATATATAATCTTAGAACGCATTGAAAGGGAACAACAAAAGATTAGAATATTATGCATGTTACATAGAGAATAATAGGTTAGTGCCGTAGATGAGAAAGTTTATCTGGCGAGGTGGAGGAGGTTATCGGGTGAGCCGAAGGCGAACCTGATAACGTCCGGAGCCGAGCCAGATAAACTTTCTCCATCTTAGGCACTAACCTATTATTCTATTTATCTTGTCATTACTTCATTTTACTGAAAACAAGCTGGCAAACATTAAGCGAGTGAACGTTAACAGCGAACATTAATTTCTCCAGCAAACATTAAAAATTTCAGCGAACGTTAATTACTCCCCCTTGATTTCTATAACAAAATAACTGCCAGACAGTAAGTTATCCAACACAAAAAGTGACGAGCATTTTACGTGTTTTAGTATTGTATTATAATATGCACGTCTACTGTGTTGTAATTATAAAAACACTATCAACAATTAAATATGATTTTATGCGAAATAGTTGTTTTAATGAATTATATAAAAGTATAATAATTGACAGCACTAAACTGCGGCCCTGCAGCAGTTTATACGGTCCGCAAAAAAACTTCCAGCAAAACAATCCTATCATTTTACAAATACACAAACAATTTAGACTGAGTAAGAAAGCATATTTTTTAAAGTTAAAAATGGTAAAGATGTCCATTCTGCTCCAATTGTTACCATTTTTCTCGTTTTAGCTGTTAAAAGAATTCGGCAATTACTACGGTGAACGGTTGTTGATATCATGTGATCCACGGTTCCGCATAGATCTATTAGAAATAGAAGACAACAGTGACATAAACATAAGCTTTCTACTATATGTTTCTTCTGCAATTTTCAGGTTCGGAGTGAATAAATAAAATCGATTTAAACTACGAACCCCTCCGAAGAGGTTTCTTTTGTTTGTTCGTATTTAAATTTATTTTAGTCGCCATCGGTAATCCACACGGGCGGAATACTCTAAGTAATCTTAATGGGAGGATAGTGCAAGATACAGAAGACGCCCCGATTCAAGAAGCTTCTCTGGTTCTTTAGTGTACCAGGTGTAAATCACCGTGGCACAGGACTCTGGTAATTTTCAGTTGAAGAAGCAGGGCTCGTACTCACGACACCAGGTTTCGTAGTCAAACACTGTGTTACTGGACCACTGCGTCTGCTCTTACAGTTGATGCTATCGCCGCAAATGCTAAAGTATAGAACCTCAGTCCTGGAAGGCGACCACTGACTAATAGGAAACACTATAGGTTTTTATCTACATTTAGGCCCTACATCTACCAGGAAGGTCTAATATGTATCAGTTGTTCCAGCATCTATATATTCCTAATACAGTTCTCATTTGACTCGTCGTAGCACAGAATCTATTTAGTGTATCGTACCCCACTCCCACAAAAACCAAAGAAAAAAAGAAAAAAAAAGAACTAAACATATAGTATACATGCTATCGGGAAAGAACGGAACGATAAAGAAAAAAGCAGCTACTTCCAGAAGCTCCAGAAATAAAAAAAAAAAAAGTGGTACTTTCGAGAACACTGAAAGTAGAAGAAGAAAAAGAAGAAGAAGAAGAAGAAAAGAAAAACTTTTTCTCAGATTTCTCACTGACGCTGATGATATCTATCATGACTGTAAACGCAGAGCGAAAGCTTTTACATACTGACATGGCCGGTTGATAATATTTGAGAAATTATCAGTATACGCCTGTTTACAGTCGTCAATATGCGTTGTCTGTTTGCTGTATAATAATTATTGTTGCCTTCAAAATTATATAATATGCAATCTTAAAATGTTCCATATGCCAAATATGGCATTTTTCTTCAGTTGATATTTCAAAAACTGACAAAAAATGGGGCGTAAGTAACAGGTAAGACTAAATGTTATTAACAAAATGCCATTTTTGGCTTAATAAATAGGGTCACGCAATTATAATTTTATGTTCAGGCTGAGATTCCGAAAATGAAGGCCGTATCTTGGGACCGTTAGTACATGCATGAAAATGTGTAATTAGTAACTGACAAATATTTGTGATGATATTATGCTCCCTTTCACCAATCATAGCTAAAAATCAGACAGACAGACAGACAGACAGACAGATAATTTTATTCACGTAAACTATACAGTTTTATGTGAAACATGTATACATATAAATAAGCTATATGTGTTTGTCAAATGTATGTTTTAAAAACAAAGAGAAAAATACATGACTGCAAGTGAATGGCTGTTTGGAACTTAAAGTGTTCAGTCAGGTACATTGTATTACATGTCATCACATTTAATTCATCGTAGCAGTATTGAATTGGTACTTCATAGCAAAGTGAACTACTATATCTTGCAGTACATGCGTGATAATGTTACTATTGGGACTTTTTTTTTATTCCATTGATGTTAAAGCTTAGAATCAGGGAAGATCGCCGGAACGTTATTGAAAAGGGTGTTTAAAAACAATCTTGATACTTCAAAATGATTCATTCGGAGAAATTATTATACCACGAACCCATTTGACTTGTCGTTGCTCAATATCAGAAACCTTAAAGCTACTCGCCCAGTTTGTATGAAATGTTTCAACAGGTTCCTTTCCACAAACTTTGACATAGAGCGGATCTGGACGTATGACAGTGAAAAATGATAAAATGGGTGAAAATAACAGTAAGACATTGGAAAAAGCAAGAAGAATGTTAACTTTCTGCGTTATTTCAAAAGCGTTACAACGGTTTGCTCCCTTCTACACATTATTTTTGGAAGTTTACTAGAATATCTTGCAAAATTGTTATGTCAACAAGTTTGTATCACTGGGAATTTAATAACACCACATTTAAAAAATGTTCCCTTAAAGTGTATGAACGATTCTCTTTAAAGCCAGGGTCTGTTTCGAAATGATAGGCTGTATCTTGGGACTGTAGTAGGAGTACATGGCGAAAATGATAATATAAGAAAATGTTTATCATTCGTACCATTGTCCCCTTTGATCCGTCATTGCTTAAAATAAGTGAATTGTGTCCAACTAAAACTAGATAATTGAAAGGATAATCCGAAAAAAAAAAAAAACGAAAAAAAAAAAAAAAAAAACACGAAAATTTCAAGTGGAAAGCTATATCGTGGGTTTGGAACCCATTAGAGAGACTTTAAAATGGTTCAGTAGGAGGCATTTTTTTTACCACGAACCACTCTTACCTGTCGTAATGCAGTGGCATCTAGCAGAACGTCAAACATTACGCTAGACGACGCCACGTTCTAAGCGTTGCCGGTAAACAGCTTAATTTCGCATCAAGTTTTTTTTCCTCATATGTAAACAGTAATATATCTTCTTGTAATTAATGAAAAGAGTGGATATATTTTCTGATTTGTATTATTTTCCACCAAAGCCAGAATGAACGCCTTGAAGCAGAATGTAAATACTTACTTATGAATACAGATAAAATATAGCTAAGATTTTGTCAGCATTTGAGCGTATTCGTATCTAACACTCAGATAAAAACTTCCACTGTTTTTATCAGTATGTGTATCTTTTTTTTCAAATTTGAATAACGTGAATATTGTAGCTGGATATAGCCGCTAAATTGCTGTCATTTTCAACTTTAGCATGAAACAAAACCGGGTGAAATGAATGAACTGAAGACTGAGATATGTAAGATCGATGCCGTTTCCAAACTAACTTTGACGCAAAAATTTAGGAATTTAGAACCCTGGTCCATTGAAACGTGACCTCTCAGGGTCACTATTAAAAATAATAAAAAAGCAGAAAAAGGGGAAAAGGAAAAAAAACTAGAAACAAAGAAATAAAAAGGAAAAAAGGTGGGTATTTAATTTGAATAAACAGAAGGGTAGTGGGGAAGTGATAACAATGAAATTTCGCGTTTTTATCGTAACTATACTTGATTCGTCTTTGTTTCATACATAAAATAATACAATCATATCTTTTTAACACAGAACAAAAAAAAACTATATTTGAGCTTGCGTTCGCCTGTCAATCGAGCAATCATAGGTTCGGTGCTCGGTGCAGTCACTATCCTATGGTGGCTGATTTCTGCCACATCACTTTTTCAACCCGCAACCCTGGAGAGCGAAAACACGAGAATTAACAAATTAAAATGGCGGGTACGCGGGGCGAAAATTCGCTATTTAGCGGGGACGTCGAGCCAAAACACGATAATTAGCTGGGTCGCAGGGCGAAAAGCCGACATTTAGATAGTGCTAGTTATCGTGGTTTCGGTCTGCACCCTCGCCAATTTAAATACTAAATCTCGACTTTCACCCCGCACCCCCGACAATTAGCGAGTTTTCGCCATTTTCCGCGCCCCGCCACTGTACGTAATGCTTAAATTTCGCCTCTTCTCCCCGCGATCTCGGGTTACACGGCTTTTATGTAAAACATATGTGCAGAATTATAGAAAAAATACTTTCTTATAAATAATTTTTTGAAGATGTGCCGCTTTGTGATCAGTATGTGCAGAAGTAACAATTAAGTGTACACATCATGTTCCTTAGGGATAGTTACTTTTTAACTCATGTGAGCACGAAGTACACATGGTGAGTTATTGAGATCGGTCAATGTCCGTCGTCCGTCCAGAATTTCATAAAACAACACCTAAACTGCCGATTTGATTTTGACCAAACTTCACAGGAATGATCCTTGGGTGGGTCTTTTTCAAAGTTGTTCAAATGGTTCCAGTCCATTGCACAACTAGGTCACAGGAGCTAAAATAGATTTTTTAACTGAAAATTTTAAAAATCTTCTTGTTTGAAACCACAAGGCCTAGGCCTTTGATATTTGATGTGAAACATTGCTGAGTTCAATGTATGCCCCGGCCGGGGAGTCCCAAGTTATACATAGACTTTATAGGTAAAAACTTTATAAAGTCTTCTTGCCTGAAACTGCAATGCCTTGGTTTTTTGATATTTACTATGTTGCATTGCCTGGTGGTCCTCTTCCAAGCTTGTATAAATTATGCCCCTGGGGTGAAAAGTGGCCTCGCCCGGGTCATCCCAAATTTTCCATAGATTTTTTCTTATAGAAAAAAACTTTTAAAATATTCTTGTCTGAAAGTTCAAGGCCTAGGCCTTTGATATGTGGTATGTAGCATTGCCTAGTGGTCCCAAGACAAGTTGTTCCAATTATGCCCCTAGGGTGAAAAGAGGCTCCACCTAGAGGCACTTATTTACATAGAACAAAAAGCTCTTATAGATCGGCAGTACTTGGGCCTAGGACTCATAAACTAATAGGGAGGTTTGACCTGAAGAGTAGATGACCTTTAAGTCAAAGATCAAGGCCACTGTGCGCTTTAGTACCAGAAAAGCTTATAACTGTACAATGCTTATGACTATGACCCTCAAACTTAGTAGGAATGCTTGCCCCGAGGGCAAAGGGCATAATAAAGGTCACCATGACCTTTAGTAACAAAACGATTGATAACTCTGCATCGCTTGGTCCTAGGACCATAAAACTTCGTAGATGGCCATAAGGCCAAAGCCCACAGTCAAACACATGTGCTCAACATTCTTCAAAATAATTTTAGAACATACCCCAGGATGACCTTTATCATGACCTTTTATGTTTTGGTTACTTGAATAACATGATTCAGGTGAACGATATAGGACCACTATGGCCGTCTTGTTTGTCCTCGCGCTGCGAAACGTTGAAACTATTAGATAAGTAAAACGGTTGGGTCGCTAATTAGCGAGATCGCGGGACGAAAATGCTAAATTTAAGCATGACAATGGCGGGGTGCTGGGCGAAAACTCGCTAAATGCATGGGTTTCGGGGCGAAATCGAGATTTAGTAACTAAAATGGCGATGGCGCGGGACGAAAACCTGATAATTACCGCTCTTCAAGTGTCGAGTTTTCGCACCGCAAACCCGACAATTATCGTGTTTTCGCTCCGCGCCCCCGCTAAATAACGAGCTTCGCCACGCGCCCCCGCCATTTTAACTTGTTAATTCTCGCTTTTTAGCCCGGCAGGGAATTGGGGGCTAAAACGTAAAATGGCAGAAATCAGTCACCATACTATCCGTGATTAATATTTTTCATTGGGACAGTTGCAAGGTGCTATGGAAAAAAGTTTAGTTCTTGTAAAATAAAATGTTGACGAAAAAGGGCGTAAAATCCCAGAACATTTGTTATTGCTGGCTAATTCTGACTTTCTTAGGGACTCTGCTATTTCTCATCTTTATTAATGATATTGTACATGAAATACGATCCTGTATCAATCTAAAACACTAGCCTTTATGTAATAGTAGAACAACCTGATTCAGCCGCAACTCTTCTCCAGTCTGATATCCAGACAATCACACGTTAAAAATGTACGGACAAGAAATAAATTTATAACTTATTGCACTTATGTATTTGAAAACCATTGTGTTGGTGTTAGGTCGTTTCTCACCAACCTTCCCGTTATGTTACGGAAAGAGTTGAAATGGAATTAAACCAAATACGAAAAATTATTAAATAACGCAACAATATGGAAATTAAACCTACAAACAGGCAATTCAAGGAATTTAATAATCTTATTTTATTTAAAAACATTTCAGGAACATTTTCAGAAACCTAAAATAATCTATGGAGGAGAGAACGAGCAGCAAGATGTTTAATAAGACGTGTAACATGCATTCAGATATACAGGTGTGACAATAAAAGTTGGAAAGAAGTCGGAAAATGGCTTACAAAATTAGAATACGCTTAAACTGAAATTTATATTGTTGATAACTTGTGTTGTGATTAACATTTTTTCTCTTAAAATACAAACAGTTCTTTCTGAAATTTTGATGCACAAAATCTTCGCATGAAAGTTGGTGGGAAGGATGGGATTTAAGACAATACAACGAAAACTTAAGAGACCCCCGTATTATTTTTGCTCTCATTTTACATTAAAATAAATATATGATACTCGACCCGGCGTCGGCGTCTTTCCGCGTCCCCACCTTGGTACAAGTTTTCTTACACTTTCTCTTTTTTTCTACTTATCTCTGTAATTACTTGATGGATTTGATTCAAACTTAAAATAGATATACAGTACAATCGCGATCCTACGAAAAGCCAAGGGACCGGTCATTTTTTTCGTAATATCGCATTTTCGTTCGAGCGTAGCATAGGAAATATCGCTATATAGCACGTTAATATCTATATACGTAACCCGTGATATTAAAATATGTGATTTTCGTATCGGAGTACATGTATACCAATTTTATATGTACATCTGGGTTTACTACAAATCTTATTAGAATCTGAAATCAGATCGTATGTAGTATGTAGAACGGGTTTTTTTTTCTTCACTTTTTATTCACTGTACATAAAACGCATACAGGGTACATTGTTGCACGAGAAAAAAATCGCAGTTGCATATTCCGATACCCTCAGCAACCCTTTACCAATTGTTTGGTATAATAAAACGATAATATACAGCCGATCAGGACTTAAATATTGTTTTATTTTCTTAAGGGGACGCATACTTTGAAATTAGAAAAAAGTGGGTGGGGTATGATAAAATTTCCCTGCAAAAAAGTACAAGGTTTTGGTACATGAAATGGATACTGTTTCAACTGTTATAAGTACACAAAGGATTGCTCACTAAAATAAAAATGAGAAAACTGAAACAAGAAAGTTATTGTTGAATTACATAAGACTTACTGTGTACATTCAAAGTCAACAATTAAGACTTTTTGGTGCGAAAATAATAGTGCTTCACCTTGTCCAAACATTTATCAATGTCCTACAGATTCTAATATAAAGAAAGAATGTGAAATATGGTCACTGTCTTGCTTTTCATTTCGCATATGTAAGCTAAAATACATTATTTAGTTTGTTTACTAAGTAGTGCATAAGAAAAGATACGGTGGTCAAGGAATGCCACATTCCAAAACTAAAAGAGTATATTCCCCTTAATACATTAAACATTTATCGTTACAGAAGTCTAGTGGCTTACAATAAGGGCCTAGAAATGTTGCCATTATTAATTTCTAACTTGGTATTCATGAACTACAATGAACTTAAATATCAAAACACATTCAACTAACTTTTGAAAATGTATTGTGTTAAAAATCACTAAAATAAGGTATGAAATTTGGGTTGGGAGTCCAATCAATGTGTATATGTGCAAAAGTAACATTCTAATCTTGTCACAAAAGTTACTAATACACAGCAGGCATGTCAATGATCAAAACTGGACGAATATACAGTTATCCTCACTTTAATGTCATTTATAATTTGTCCTTGAATTCTCCACCATACTTTTCATAATTCTGTTTGCACGAGTTGCACGAGAATGCGTCATTCACGTAAAAAATGGGGTCAAATAGTTGTAAATGCAATATCATCTAAACGTAATTAATGGATTATGCAGTTCAAGATAAACTTTATCTCATAACGTAACGAACATGTATAATGTTGTAACAACAACTTTACTTACACTGATTAAGTTGCAGTCGATTTATAAGTGATTTTATTGATTTGTTATTGTTGTCAAAAAGTATAACGGAAGTGCCTCACAACTGAAGCGGAAACCAGTTTGATGCGCAAAGTAGTCCAATGTAAGTAATATTTTTTGACAAATGTCCACAGATATTAATAATTTTCTAATATTAAAGACGAATATCTGAATAGGATTCATTATTTGATAAGAAATTATAATCAACGACATGTTTTTTTGAAATCGTACACGTGCTGACACCTAAGTTGTCTCCCGTTGTTTATTAGAGTTACCTTTCGTCCGGCGCAATAATACATTTGCAGTGAATCGCCGAGAAGTCGTGGGAAAATTAAAAACAATGTAAATAAACTAAAATTAACCACCTTTTCAAGATGAATTTCAAGTGATCGTCATTATGCATTTAACCCGCCTGACCTGTGTAGCATCTTAGATAAACTGTTCTAAGGTATTCATTGTGTAGAATGTCATGTTATGCCCTTGCAATGCTAATCCCACTCTTGATTTTTTTGTTTACATTTTTATCAATGAGAAATATGGCGTCCATCCCGAGCTGAAATGACGTGGCGTTAAATTTTTACATGTTTGAGCAAACCTGGTGTGTTAGAAAGAAAATCTCATCCCTTCAACATTATTTGGAACACTGTTATTGTAAAAAACCTGTTTTTTCCTTATACAAAAGCTTAATATTTTGTGTTGAATGTACTTTCACAAAGACCTCTGTTTTCCTATTACATTCATAGTACCACATCCTTATCCACAAAATACTGAATATTACAGGTGTCCATCAGTATTATATCAGTTTAGGAATACGTTTTTTATTTTCCCACCATCGATTTCTTGAATATGCACCCCTTCCGCATTTCTGTATGAACTGTGAATGTAGCAATATGCGTCCCCTTAATGCAGTGATTGTTTGAGACGTATAGATATCGAAGCAAGTGTGACTTGTATGCCATCCGATCGGATAGTTTATATAGGAGAAAAAAAATAACCACTAATTTGTGCATAGTGTATAGCGTATGTGTTTCGAATTTAATTACTAAGATTTCACACTTTAATCACTGTTTACGCCCAGCTAAATGATAGTGACACTTTCCACTCTAAAGCATTTTCACGCCGTTATGGAAGGTGTGAAAACTTAGACGATACATTCGTAAAATCGAAACCAAAACAAGTTGAAAACAGACTTTAAGGGCATAACAATACATTCGTAGGAGCGCATTTTTCGTAAAATTGCGTTTTCGTAAAACCGCGACTTTGTTACATAGAAATAAGAAGGAAAGCAGCCGGGACCACAACACCTTTTCGTAGTATACCGGTATTTCGTAAAATTGCGATTCGTAGCACCGCGAATCCACTGTACCTCATTGTCTTCCCGCACCCACACCCCCCCCCCCCCCCCCCGCCCAACCCATTATCTGACTTAAGGGCCATAACTCTGGCACCAATATTTCATGATTTATTCCCCCTTTTCACTTAGATTTCAGGCTAAAGTTTTGATGCACTTTCACTCTATGTCTGTTATAACTGAATGGATCTCAATTGTTCAACATCATCACCCACATCATATGACGCAAGGTGCATAACTCTGGCACAAATTTTTCATGAATTATTCCACCTTTTTATTTAGAATTTCAGGTTAAAGTTTTAATGCACTTTCACTCTATCTCTGTTATTACTGAATGGATTTGATTCAAACTTAAAATAATTGTTCAACATCATCACCCACATCATACATCATATGAAACAAGTTGTATAACTCTGGCAAAATGTTTTCATGAATTATGCCCCTTTACTTAGAATTTAAGGTTAAATTTGATGCATTTTCACTATATCTCAGTTATTATAAAATGCATTTGACTCAAACTTGAAGTAGTTGTTCCACATCGTCACCCACATGATGTGACACAAGGTGCATAACTCTTGCACCAAATATTTAATGAATTATGACCCCTTTTTGCTTAGAATACACTTATATAGTGTTTTGATACACTTTACCTCTCTTAATACTTAACATTTTTGACACAGACTCAGGCTATTGTGCAATATCTTCATCCACCATTGGAGTCATTAAACACTCCACTGATATGACAGCTCCAGTTTCCTCAGATGTGCTCAGTTTCACTATCCAGTATCAAAATAGTCGAGCGTGTTGTGTCCTGTGACAGCTCTTGTTGTGTAAAGTAAGCATTATTTCGGCGAATAATCGGAGCACATATCTGAAAATAACATCACCGTATAGGTTTCATAGGACCTGTTTTATTAAATGAAAAATATTAACTTTTTTCAATTGAATGGACGCCCCAAAACTAAATTAATCGCCATAAAAACGGCAACGTCACAACAATTTTAGGGCTAGGCTAAAATGTGATTTTCGAAGCAATTTGCGTAAAAAATGTGCATTTGACCATTCTGTTACTGGATACCTAGTTTGTCGCACAAGAGCTTTGTAGCTCGTGTTATATGTTGGATTATATGCGACATTAAATAAAGCTTACCCTTACCTTTACCTGATAATTATACAATCCCAATATTTTTGTCCTAAATACCATTAGATGTAACTGTGTTTTATGTTGTTTTATTATCAAAATTATTCTAAATACAAATTTGATATCTTATTTACATTTAGGTGTTAAGGTAAATAATAGCCTATTATCAAGTCGCAAAAGTGCTCATAACAACGTTATAATTTTTTCATTTGTGTAATGTATTCAACACTGAAAATTTGTGAACTTGACAATTATTTACTAGTAAAATTGTAAAGTGTTGGGGAGGGGGAGGGCGATGAGGGTGGGGTAAGGCAAATGTCCCGTTTTAGAAATAAGCACTGTGGTGTGTGTGTGTGTGTGGGGGGGGGGGGTGAAAATGTCCTATCTTCCATTTCAACTGGGGCGGGGCAAATATCCAGCAGTCCAGTTTCTCAATGGAATGAGGATGGGGGTGGGGGGGGGGGGCAAATGTCCTTGTGGGGGTGGTGGCAAGTGTCCGGATCCCGTTCTGTGGTAGTAGCTCCCAACTTCTCTACATGAAACATGATTTCTGGGTGACCAAGTATAGTACTTAGCATAGCATACTGTATATATAGAAATACATTTGAAATCACCATAGTGCTGGTGATGATAATGCTTGGATACTTGGACATGTATTCATACAAATGTTAAATGTTGTGGAAACATGCGACCTTTTTCACCTTTCCAATTCGGTTTCGGCATAAGTTAAAGCTTTATAAAGGAAGGAAATGACTATAAAACTTGCTTATAAAGGCTACGATCTGCTCTGAATTCGTTTAACCATAAAAGTGTAAACATGTGTGAAGGGATCACCTGTCAAGAAAGACCACTTTTTTATTTCCCAAGTGTGGTCTTTATAGACAGATTTGACTGTTTATGTGAACACTTTTAGCTGTAATGCATTCTTTACTTTTTTGGTTCGGTTCTTTTCCATTTCGGACTATGGTAAAAGATCTTCATGCAGCCACAGCGGGCAACTGATTACCTCTAAAACCCTCTCTCAGACGTATTATTATCCAGTGACAGTTAACCCAAACCTTTCAACAGAACTGACAAATAAATTCTTTTTAAGGTCATTTGCGTATATTGCAGGTAGGTATATATCCTCTTCAACACATCATTAGCAGGGTGATGAACAAATCAAATACAATGCATGTAGGCAAATAGCTTGCATTATTTCAAAACAAGACGCAAAGAGAAAATGCATCAATATATTGATACAAAAAGAAACCTGAAATAATTAAAGAAACGAATGGACAGGGATTCCTCGAAAAGAACTGAACCGATATAAAGTAACATTGCTGGAAGTCATTAGCCTTTCACTTGTCAGCTTCATTCAATACTAGGCGCTCTCCGGAGTTGAGGGGACAAGTAGGACAAGCATTTCTACCCTCGTAGGAGTGGACCTTTAGTCAACAGTAAAACTTTATAAACAAACTTAAGGCATATAATCAACAGACAATGTTGACTTTGTACCATAGATCTACCCGAAGATGAAACTTTAAATAGTGAATGTCAAGTATAATGATTTTCATTATTTTGCATTGTTCTTATTTATTTTTGTTTTATTTTTATTTATTTTTTTTTTTGGTTAAACGTAACACCGGCGCAATTAAAGGTCATATGGCGACTTTCAAGATTTTTGGTGGTAGAAGAAGACCAAAGGTGCCTCTCCCTGCATTATTTCATCACGAACTGGAACCTAGGTAGAACCAATGACCTTTGGAAGCCAGCTGAATGGGTACCTCACATGAAGAATTTAAACCCCTCAAGCGAAGCTGAAGCTTATACGAGACATATTACAAAGACTAGGACAAGGTGGGTAAATGAGGGCTGTCACATACGAGTAATGAACATTTACCAGATATTAAAAGTATGCAAGCGCATCTAGTGAGTTCGAAAACTTACTATATGTGTTTCTCCTTCGTACCAAACATATCAAGTTTCAGACTTTTGAGCTACGGCGCAACAAATATCAGAAAATAGAAACATATATATATATATACGAGGTCATTACAAACCGTAAGCAAACGAAATAACCGTTTTACGTCCCTGTTGTGAGTTCCAGACCCAAGATACAGCTATAAGCCTGGGCTCCTCTTGTCCGTCTTTGAACACCCTTTCGATACATACCCGGTTTTAGGGGGGCACACTTCCTGGGTTCTGAGCCACGGCGGTTCAAAGGCGGCCAAGCAGGCCGATTTTGTCTCCGACACTGTCCCTTTCACGACCCTGCTGTGAGTTCCAGACCCAAGATACAGCTATAAGCCTGGGCTCCTCTTGTCCGTCTTTGAACACCCTTTCGATACATACCCGGTTTTAGGGGGCACACTTCCTGGGTTCTGAGCTACGGCGGCTCAAAGGGGGCCAAGCAGGCCGATTTTGTCTCCGACACTGTCCCTTTCACGACCCTGCTGTCAGTTCCAGACCCAAGATACAGCTAAAGCCTGGGCTCCTCTTGTCCGTCTTTGAACACCCCTTTCGATACATACCCGGTTTTAGGGGGCACACTTCCTGGGTTCTGAGCTACGGCGGCTCAAAGGGGGCCAAGCAGGCCGATTTTGTCTCCGACACTGTCCCTTTCACGACCCTGCTGTCAGTTCCAGACCCAAGATACAGCTATAAGCCTGGGCTCCTCTTGTCCGTCTTTGAACACCCTTTCGATACATACCCGGTTTTAGGGGGCACACTTCCTGGGTTCTGAGCTACGGCGGCTCAAAGGGGGCCAAGCAGGCCGATTTTGTCTCCGACACTGTCCCTTTCACGACCCTGCTGTCAGTTCCAGACCCAAGATACAGCTATAAGCCTGGGCTCCTCTTGTCCGTCTTTGAACACCCTTTCGATACATACCCGGTTTTAGGGGGCAAACACTTCCTGGGTTCTGAGCTACGGCGGCTCAAAGGGGGCCAAGCAGGCCGATTTTGTCTCCGACACTGTCCCTTTCACGACCCTGCTGTCAGTTCCAGACCCAAGATACAGCTATAAGCCTGGGCTCCTCTTGTCCGTCTTTGAACACCCTTTCGATACATACCCGGTTTTAGGGGGGCACACTTCCTGGGTTCTGAGCTACGGCGGCTCAAAGGGGCCAAGCAGGCCGATTTTGTCTCCGACACTGTCCCTTTCACGACCCTGCTGTCAGTTCCAGACCCAAGATACAGCTATAAGCCTGGGCTCCTCTTGTCCGTCTTTGAACACCCTTTCGATACATACCCAGTTTTAGGGGGGCACACTTCCTGGATTCTGAGCTACGGCGGCTCAAAGGGGGCCAAGCAGCCGATTTTGTCTCCGACACTGTCCCTTTCACGACCCTGCTGTCCAGTTCCAGACCCAAGATACAGCTATAAGCCTGGGCTCCTCTTGTCCGTCTTTGAACACCCTTTCGATACATACCCGGTTTTAGGGGGCACACTTCCTGGGTTCTGAGCTACGGCGGCTCAAAGGGGCCAAGCAGGCCGATTTTGTCTCCGACACTGTCCCTTTCACGACCCTGCTGTCAGTTCCAGACCCAAGATACAGCTATAAGCCTGGCTCCTCTTGTCCGTCTTTGAACACCCTTTCGATACATACCCGGTTTTAGGGGGCACACTTCCTGGGTTCTGAGCTACGGCGGCTCAAAGGGGGCCAAGCAGGCCGATTTTGTCTCCGACACTGTCCCTTTCACGACCCTGCTGTCAGTTCCAGACCCAAGATACAGCTATAAGCCTGGGCTCCTCTTGTCCGTCTTTGAACACCCTTTCGATACATACCCCGGTTTTAGGGGGGCACACTTCCTGGGTTCTGAGCTACGGCGGCTCAAAGGGGCCAAGCAGGCCGATTTTGTCTCCGACACTGTCCCTTCACGACCCTGCTGTCAGTTCCAGACCCAAGAACAGCTATAAGCCTGGCTCCTCTTGTCCGTCTTTGAACACCCTTTCGATACATACCCGGTTTTAGGGGGACACACTTCCTGGGTTCTGAGCTACGGCGGCTCAAAGGGGGCCAAGCAGGCCGATTTTGTCTCCGACACTGTCCCTTTCACGACCCTGCTGTCAGTTCCAGACCCAAGATACAGCTATAAGCCTGGCTCCTCTTGTCCGTCTTTGAACACCCTTTCGATACATACCCGGTTTTAGGGGGCACACTTCCTGGGTTCTGAGCTACGGCGGCTCAAAGGGGGCCAAGCAGGCCGATTTTGTCTCCGACACTGTCCCTTTCACGACCCTGCTGTCAGTTCCAGACCCAAGATACAGCTATAAGCCTGGGCTCCTCTTGTCCGTCTTTGAACACCCTTTCGATACATACCCGGTTTTAGGGGGCACACTTCCTGGGTTCTGACTACGGCGGCTCAAAGGGGGCCAAGCAGGCCGATTTTGTCTCCGACACTGTCCCTTTCACGACCCTGCTGTCAGTTCCAGACCCAAGATACAGCTATAAGCCTGGGCTCCTCTTGTCCGTCTTTGAACACCCTTTCGATACATACCCGGTTTTAGGGGGCACACTTCCTGGGTTCTGAGCTACGGCGGCTCAAAGGGGGCCAAGCAGGCCGATTTTGTCTCCGACACTGTCCCTTTCACGACCCTGCTGTCAGTTCCAGACCCAAGATACAGCTATAACCTGGGCTCCTCTTGTCCGTCTTTGAACACCCTTTCGATACATACCCAGTTTTAGGGGGCACACTTCCTGGGTTCTGAGCTACGGCGGCTCAAAGGGGGCCAAGCAGGCCGATTTTGTCTCCGACACTGTCCCTTTCACGACCCTGCTGTCAGTTCCAGACCCAAGATACAGCTATAAGCCTGGCTCCTCTTGTCCGTCTTTGAACACCCTTTCGATACATACCCGGTTTTAGGGGGCACACTTCCTGGGTTCTGAGCTACGGCGGCTCAAAGGGGCCAAGCAGGCCGATTTTGTCTCCGACACTGTCCCTTTCACGACCCTGCTGTCAGTTCCAGACCCAAGATACAGCTATAAGCCTGGGCTCCTCTTGTCCGTCTTTGAACACCCTTTCGATACATACCCGGTTTTAGGGGGGCACACTTCCTGGTTCTGAGCTACGGCGCACCAAAGGGGGCCAAGCAGGCCGATTTTGTCTCCGACACTGTCCCTTTCACGACCCTGCTGTCAGTTCCAGACCCAAGATACAGCTATAAGCCTGGGCTCCTCTTGTCCGTCTTTGAACACCCTTTCGATACATACCCGGTTTTAGGGGGGCACACTTCCTGGGTTCTGAGCCTACGGCGGCTCAAAGGGGCCAAGCAGGCCGATTTTGTCTCCGACACTGTCCCTTTCACGACCCTGCTGTCAGTTCCAGACCCAAGATACAGCTATAAGCCTGGGCTCCTCTTGTCCGTCTTTGAACACCCTTTCGATACATACCCGGTTTTAGGGGGCACACTTCCTGGGTTCTGAGCTACGGCGGCTCAAAGGGGGCCAAGCAGGCCGATTTTGTCTCCGACACTGTCCCTTTCACGACCCTGCTGTCAGTTCCAGACCCAAGATACAGCTATAAGCCTGGGCTCCTCTTGTCCGTCTTTGAACACCCTTTCGATACATACCCGGTTTTAGGGGGCACACTTCCTGGGTTCTGAGCTACGGCGGCTCAAAGGGGGCCAAGCAGGCCGATTTTGTCTCCGACACTGTCCCTTTCACGACCCTGCTGTCAGTTCCAGACCCAAGATACAGCTATAAGCCCTGGGCTCCTCTTGTCCGTCTTTGAACACCCTTTCGATACATACCCGGTTTTAGGGGGGCACACTTCCTGGGTTCTGAGCTACGGCGGCTCAAAGGGGGCCAAGCAGGCCGATTTTGTCTCCGACACTGTCCCTTTCACGACCCTGCTGTCAGTTCCAGACCCAAGATACAGCTATAAGCCTGGGCTCCTCTTGTCCGTCTTTGAACACCCTTTCGATACATACCCGGTTTTAGGGGGGCACACTTCCTGGGTTCTGAGCTACGGCGGCTCAAAGGGGGCCAAGCAGGCCGATTTTGTCTCCGACACTGTCCCTTTCACGACCCTGCTGTCAGTTCCAGACCCAAGATACAGCTATAAAGCCTGGGCTCCTCTTGTCCGTCTTTGAACACCCTTTCGATACATACCCGGTTTTAGGGGGCACACTTCCTGGGTTCTGAGCTACGGCGGCTCAAAGGGGGCCAAGCAGGCCGATTTTGTCTCCGACACTGTCCCTTTCACGACCCTGCTGTCAGTTTCCAGACCCAAGATACAGCTATAAGCCTGGGCTCCTCTTGTCCGTCTTTGAACACCCTTTCGATACATACCCGGTTTTAGGGGGGCACACTTCCTGGGTTCTGAGCTACGGCGGCTCAAAGGGGCCAAGCAGGCCGATTTTGTCTCCGACACTGTCCCTTTCACGACCCTGCTGTCAGTTCCAGACCCAAGATACAGCTATAAGCCTGGGCTCCTCTTGTCCGTCTTGAACACCCTTTCGATACATACCCGGTTTTAGGGGGCACACTTCCTGGGTTCTGAGCTACGGCGTGCTCAAAGGGGCCAAGCAGGCCGATTTTGTCTCCGACACTGTCCCCTTTCACGACCCTGCTGTCAGTTCCAGACCCAAGATACAGCTATAAGCCTGGGCTCCTCTTGTCCGTCTTTGAACACCCTTCGATACATACCCGTTTTAGGGGGCACACTCCTGGGTTCTGAGCTACGGCGGCTCAAAGGGGGCCAAGCAGGCCGATTTTGTCTCCGACACTGTCCCTTTCAACGACCCGCTGTCAGTTCCAGACCCAAGATACAGCTATAAGCCTGGGCTCCTCTTGTCCGTCTTTGAACACCCTTTCGATACATACCCGGTTTTAGGGGGGCAAACTTCCTGGGTTCTGAGCTACGGCGGCTCAAAGGGGGCCAAGCAGGTCGATTTTGTCTCCGATACTGTCCCTTTCACGACCCTGCTATCAGTTCCAGACCAAAGATACAGCTATAAGCTTGGGCTCCTCTTGTCTGTCTTTGAACACCCTTTCGATACATACCGGTTTTAGAGGGGCACACTTCCTGGGTTCTGAGCTACGGCGGCTCAAAGGGGGCCAATCAGGCCGATTTTGTCTCCGACACTGTCCCTTTCACGACCCTGCTGTCAGTTCCAGACCCAAGATACAGCTATAAGCCTGGGCTCCTCTTGTCCGTCTTTGAACACCCTTTCGATACATACCCGGTTTTAGGGGGGCACACTTCCTGGGTTCTGAGCTACGGCGGCTCAAAGGGGGCCAAGCAGGCCGATTTTGTCTCCGACACTGTCCCTTTCACGACCCTGCTGTCAGTTCCAGACCCAAGATACAGCTATAAGCCTGGGCTCCTCTTGTCCGTCTTTGAACACCCTTTCGATACATACCCGGTTTTAGGGGGGCACACTTCCTGGGTTCTGAGCTACGGCGGCTCAAAGGGGGCCAAGCAGGCCGATTTTGTCTCCGACACTGTCCCTTTCACGACCCTGCTGTCAGTTCCAGACCCAAGATACAGCTATAAGCCTGGGCTCCTCTTGTCCGTCTTTGAACACCCTTTCGATACATACCCGTTTTTAGGGGGGCACACTTCCTGGGTTCTGAGCTACGGCGGCTCAAAGGGGGCCAAGCAGGCCGATTTTGTCTCCGACACTGTCCCTTTCACGACCCTGCTGTCAGTTCCAGACCCAAGATACAGCTATAAGCCTGGGCTCCTCTTGTCCGTCTTTGAACACCCTTTCGATACATACCCGGTTTTAGGGGGGCACACTTCCTGGGTTCTGAGCTACGGCGGCTCAAAGGGGGCCAAGCAGGCCGATTTTGTCTCCGACACTGTCCCTTTCACGACCTTGCTAACAGTTCCTTCCTTATTTGATGTCAACATTTTAAGAAAGTTATTTTTGGCTTTTCATATATGTGTCAGGGTGTTATATTGATATTGTTATCTTCTGGTGTAAATTTTAAACAATCATCTTTCTATATGTAATTTGCCTTGTTGTTACATATGTTGTTTTTAACTATGGTTGTGAGGGGTTTTCTTCTTTTACAAATGTGAGTTGTATTAAATTCATGGATAAATGGTCGTTTCTGTTTCGACATACTTTCTGTATCTCAGTTAACATTTTGGACCCTTCGGTCCCTAAGGAGCTAGGAACATCAATTCAGGCATTTTCGTTTATTTTATACATTTACTCTTTCGCGGGAATTCTTAGTTCTTTAAACATCATAAATAACGCAATATATATAAATGCCTTTAAAGTAAATGTAGGTCTTTTATTTAAAATAAGTGCCCGGGCCACAATACGAAACCATGCAACTAGCCAAAGTTCTTTTGTGAGGACCGTAAATAGATTCCTGAGTCGCAGTTTAGTTACGTTCGCAAGCTACTGTTCGCCAGTTTTTTTTCCGATTTATATTCAAGGGACAGCACTCGATTTAATGTGCGCTAGTTTTAATGCTCACCGTTAGTGCGCGCTAGCTTGTGTTTATCCTTCATTTTCCGATATTTGGCAATTTATTTTACAAAAATAAGTGTGCGACAACCGCTTTAATGACGTCATATTCGTAATGACGTCACTTATATAATGACGTGATTACCGGCAAAATCGCAATAACTTCTTCGTTTTTGAATAAAAACTCATTATTTGACCACTCATTTTCTTAGTTCGGACTTTTCCAACACAATGATGATGGTTTCGTTGCAAAATTTCTTATAACAACAATATCGATCATAAGGTCACATGATCAACTAACCGTATATCACTGGTCACATGATCAACTGACGGTATATCAAGAAAGATATACGGCACCCTGATATCGGGTCGAAAATACTGCAAGTGACAGGATAAATGTAGATATATCCCTATATGCTACGAAAATGTTCCTAAAATGTTACACATTTTGCATATCAAGAAGATAGAGCTTACTGTTAAATCATTTAATTTCGTGGGCATGAAATTTCGTGGTTTTGGTCAAAACGACAATTTCGTGGGGATATGAATTCGTTGATTTCAACTTTTGAACATAAAATGAATAGGAACTTTACTTGTTCGTTGGGATTAAATTTCGTGGATTGACCCAACCACGAAATCCACGAAAATTAGTCCTCCACGAATATTAATGATTTCACAGTATATTCAATCATAATATACGGCGTCTACTTAAATTTTGCAAGTTTATTTCATAGACAATAAAGATAAACTGGCAGCATGATTCTTACGTTATATGTGAGCCTTACAAAAGATACTTTTGTGTTTGTCAAACGGGTATTTCTTTCACGCTTGACTTTTCTCAGTGCTTGTATCTGAATGAGATCTTTGCCAGTTAAAACGTTATAAAACTTTAACCGAAATATGTTTGATAGTAAAAGAGATGTTTGATTTTATCAAAAACTTAAACCAAAAAGATCTAAGTTAAAAAGGGCCATAATTCAAAATTGTCAAAAAATGTGAAAATTTAAATCAGAGTTATGGATATTGTTTCTCCTGGTGTAGACTTTGATGGTATTAACTCTTCAGTTTCAAGTCAACAGCTTTGATAGTAACTGAGATATTTGACTTTATCAAAAACTTTAACCAACGGCGACGCCGACGCTTGGGCGAGTGTGATAGCTCTACTTTTTCTTCGAGTCGAGCTAAAAATGTAAGGAACTAGTGTATTTGACGTAACATTAGCTTTACAATGACACCCTGATCATAAGCTGCTTATTTTTGTAATTTATTTTGGTTTGTGGTCTTGGCACCATTTAGGGGACCCAGGGAGCATATGTTACCGACTTATCTTTCATACATTGATATTAAATACGGGACAGTGAACTCTCCCTGTGATCAGTGGTAATGAACTTTTTATTATAATTTGAATCTAATGTTACTATATACTGGTTACACGAATATTATATCAGTAAACTATACTTCTTTTATATATAATGCCAGGCATTTCGAACGAGATTTGTGTACTCTCCGGAATATCACTTGTATAAAGACATTTATGATAGCACGGGAAATCCGTATTCCGGCTTCAGAAATCTGAAAATGAAAAGAGAGTAAGTTTATAACGCAGAGTATTCGGCGACACCTGTAATATTACCACAGTTCAAACAACGGTCCACAAACTACAATTTGGTAGCGCCAGTTTTCACGGTTTAGGCCAAGTCGATTTTTGAGATGTATTTAAAAGGCAACACGTTTTGCTAGTTATGTATAATCGTTATATTTGTCAGTATTCCATTGAATGAGACTGTATTAAGCGGAAGAATTGAGATTGTGAATTGAATTTATTGCTTCAGAGAAAAGCTTGTGGCTGAAACATTGAGATAACGTCCTGGTATACTAGTTACCATACATTCGTCAGCTAAACCTTGAAAACAAAGCAGCAAACTCGATATATGACCTCAAAAGATGACGAAAGAAAAATCGTCCTACAGTGTAATTGAACATAAACTGCATTCTATATACATTCCCTTTCGTACTGTATAGTTTTTTTATATACAGCATGTGTAATATTCTAGTTTTTTTTTTTAATTTAAAGGTCATATAAAAATACACGACGAAAGAAAATAAATTAGAATGTTACACGTGTTGTATACAAGTACAGAGATTACGCTTTACGTTTTGAAAATGTGTCTAGAATGTTACACATATGTACATTGTACAGCTTATGTTCAGTCATATTATGTTTACTATCAGTTATTTATATTCATGTTACATACTGGTGACAATTAGATCATAAAGCTTGCTTCCTTGTTAAAGTCGCAGTGGCTTAATAAAGGCTTAACTAAATTCTAAATTGTAGATTTGGCGGAAGATATTTATAACCATCTTTATCTATCTTTTGTAACTTCAGAATAATAAACTGTTTTTGGTTACTCCTGATTATTAACGTTGGTTTTGAGTTCCAGAGAATGACTGCTTATGGTCAATGATGACCCGTCTTGTTTTTGGGGTCAAAAATCAATATCATAATTACCACAAAACTGAAAGCGTTTTCCGCTCAGTAACTAAAGAGCGCCTAAAATGATTTTCTGCGGTCAGATTATCCCTATCGTTTTGGGAGTCAGCAGTTAAAAGGTCATGATCAAAGTTACCGCGAGATTAAGGTTTCCGCTAAATGAGTTAAGAACGCTTTGGCCTACAATTATCAAGCTTCATAGCAAGATTGCCTTCAGTCAGAGGATAAGTCCATTTTATTTTGAGGTATATTTGCTGCAGGTCAAGGTCACATCTTACAAAAGTACACACAAAGTAGCTTCCGACAAGGCATCATGTGGACGTATGTTATTACAAAGAGATGTTGTCATTGTTATCTAGCATCTCATTTCTTTTCTATTTTTGTTCGGCGATATATGACCATTTTGTGTCGATTCGCCGTAAAACCCAACTCACTCACTTCTATTTTTGATTAGTGTTACTCCGACTAAATTTAGGTTGTATGGCGAAAGAAGACCCTAGGTTAACATCTAGACTTTGTTTCAGCCATCGGCGGGCACCTTGATAGAACAACCAACCTTCCGTAAGCCAGCTAGATGGTTTTCTCGCATGAATAATTCTACATCCAAAGCGAAGTTTAGATCCCTATTCAGTGAGGTAAGTGGGGCAACGGGGGCAACGGGGTAAGCAAAACAGTGGCCTTACCCACGCGGGCATGAAGGTCCCTAATTGATTTCTTAAATATAACGCGGCTAGAAATGCCTGGCTTTCATTTGTTATATGATTCAAAGAATTAATTTTTGCATGTAACAAAAAGTGACATTTTTGGCAATAACACTTTTTGGAACAGTTATCATATATGCTACTGGAAATATAATTTTAATTTTTATATCTTGATGGACACTTTTGTGTAATTTCAAGCAAACATATCATTAAACCGGAATCTAAAATTAACAAATAACAAGTACTTCCTACATATACAGACACGATAGTTTCCTGAGATAAAACTGTATTAAACGTTATCAAATGCAGGCATAAGTATCGTTTGCGGAAATATATGTCGATTCTTCAAAAAACACATAATATGAATACAGTTAATTGTATTCAACAACTACTTAACACACACACTTTACTTACTCGTGAAACTTTATTGAAGATATATATTTGCCATATGTATCATTACACGTCAATGTGACTTTATTCGAAAGTTGTAAGTTCAAAATTAATCGATGTAAAATTGATTTCGGCTTAAAAAAAGGAGTGTGCATATTTGTAGGAGGACAGTTCTCAAGAATTCACTCATTTGCAAAGAAAATGTGGTTTAAAAGAGAAAGAAGGACTCGTATAGACGTTTTGAATGATGGTATGAGGAGGCAATTCAATGCAGTTGAAATGGCTTCAATTCTGTTTTGTTTAAATTTAAAATTTAAAGAAAAGAGAGATCTTTACGTTGTAAAGATGTCTCGAGATATTGCGAAAAAGACCGTCAATAATGTCACTGACTTCATCAGCAAATTTTTTGATTTCGATATTCATTTAGTAGGCAGTGTAGTCGAAGGAGTCAACGGACCAAAAAGTGACATAGATTTCATGTGTTGTTTTCGTAATGGCTTTTGCTGTGTAGCAGACCTTTTCAGAACAGAAACAGCTGAGAAAAATGTCTTCCTGGCAGATTGTTTAAATGCATCACCCGGTTATGTTCTACTTTGGGATGCAAGTGCTTATATAGAAGAGAATATACGCTCTTGGGAGCCTTTAAAATTGAATAAATTTGTAGAAGAAAACACTCTTCTTTTTATTAAAAACACCGCCGATGGTGAAGTGAAGGCAGTTGCACGTTTCGGGACGATGGTATAAGATAATAGCGAGCTAACTGAAAAACTGCTAGAATCGCACATGACAGGAAATGGTCCAGCTATAACCTCCGTTACCGGTATTGGTGAGGCAACGAAATTTCTCTCTCCGCTTTGGACACTTGATGTCGGTAAAAATATAAAAAACCTTTACACACTCCTTGATAAAGGCTTGGGAAAAATTAGCACGGATCAAGTTTCAGCATTTCCACTGCACTGCAAAAGCATCTTGCGTTACTATATCAACCGCAAACGGCGATATCAATGGCCATCGGAATCTTTGCTTCAAGAAATAGAGACTATTCCTACATATGTTGTTCCTGTAGGAAGAAAAGGAAGCCGCTTTGAAAGCAAAGAATGGAGAATTTCTTTCACATTGACAGAAACGCATCTCGTAAAATCACTCAATGAAGTTCAGCTTATGCTTCTGTATCAACTGAAGTTAGTAGTAAAAGAACACCTAGCGACAATTTGTCCCGATATTTCATCCTATGTCATCAAGAACCTAGTCCTGTGGATGATCGAGTGCTCACCTGCCGAATTCTTTCAGTACAAAAATTTCATACCGTTATACAAGTCGTCACTGCTGATTCTAAGTAAAAGAATTTGGAAGGGATGCATGCCAAATTACATGATTCCGAAAAGAAATCTTTTCGAGGGAAAACTCAGTTGTTTCAAAAGATGTCAACTTGATTACAAAATAAGCCGCTTGATTAAAGAAGGAATAAACATTGGTACAATAAACGAAATAAATAAAATCACATCCTGTCAAGAAATTAACCGACTTCGAGAGCAGATAGTAGAAGAGAGTCAAAATGAGATCCGGAACTTTACGAGGACAAATGAACTCCTGAATTATATTAGGTCATTGGAAGGATTCGTGTCACCTACAACACTCCTTTCAAGATTGATGGACATTTGTAATAAGATATGTCCTAAGATACCTGCAGATATCCCTCTTGATTAAAACAGTGTTTAGGGATACAGAAGCTGAATTATAAGGCGTAGTTATAGACGACGTCTAAGAACTTTACTTATAAAATCGAGATTATGTTACTAAATGGTACCCGCTGACACTCGTACCAAACTCCCAGCAGCGATTATTTCCCCAAGTGTTTCATTAATCGCTGCCGTCACAAATATTGCATTACCATAAAAAGCACACGAGCGTTGAAAAGAAATTCTTTTTTTCTTACTCCTAACTTTAATTTTTTTATTATCAACATTAGCTGTAAATCTTTGACATATACTCACAACAACAGTTTCAATAACTGAAAAGATTATCTCAATACCGGGTAGTCGAAAGTTTGCTGAAAATGTTATTACGATAATTTATAATAGTATCTCGATATTTTTGCGTAAATACGGAAGCCTCATAGGGACTCCAGATGTGAGAAAATGTTTGCACTTGTCGACAAAATTAAAGCGATATAACTAAATCCTTTTGGTATTCTCGCCTTAAATGTTTCCAATTACTGTAAATCAAACAATGGAATAACGATCTTGATAAAATGTTTGTGATGGATGATGTTTCTTTACTGTAAGGTGAGATCACTGCGTTGGAAATTGATATGGGAAAAGCTCTACGATGAAGCTTCTTCCACCGTTTGAAATAGAGAAAACAGCAAACGTTGATATAACTTAAATAAACAAGTATGCTTATATACACAAAGGACACTTTATTCAACAGCATAATAACTTACGGAGGCTGCAAACATTTGATAAACATGATCCATAACTGACACAGCAAGAAGGAATGAGTGGATATGTCTAGTTAGATTAAAGTCCAGTATATTGGTAACATTCTCTTTTACAGTCGTCCAATTTGCTATATGGTAAGGGGTTTTCATAGTCTCTAACCGATTATGAAATTCAAACCCTAAAGTGATTTTTTTCAAACAAGGCATATTAAAGTAATACTACTATGGAACACGGAAAACTGAAATATGCGTTCTGTTCTATGAGAAATGTCTTGAAAAATCCGATTAGGATTTACAAAACTGAAACTATTCTCAGATACTTCAGCTTTATTAAGTTAAGACCACTTCATATTTAATTCAAGCATTTTACATAACACATTGCACATCTTCAAAATAAATGAACACGTTTTATAAAATTTAAGGCCATCGTGCTATTGCTGTCACCTCAGGTACACGCGATACCACAGTAACACGACGACACGAGAATACGATAGCAAGATGATGATGGAGAGATGTCACGTTTGGTGATAAAGCAAAGAAACGATGGTAATTGAGCGGAGGTACAATGAATAAAACACGGAACTGCGAAGACATGGTGATTACTGAGCGAAACTACGACATCATGGCGACGCGATATTACTTTGTGTCTTTGTCATCGTGCCATCGCTCCATCATTACCGTGCTATCGTATCATCATAAATCGTGTTTTCGCTGCTGGATTATCGCCTTCCTGTCTGACAATGCACAATGCACAAACGGAGGCCTCCGTGACCGAGTGGTTAAGGTCGCTGACTTCAAATCACTTGCCCCTCATCGATGTGGGTTCGAGCCTCACTCGGGGCGTTGAATTCTTCATGCGAGGAAGCCAGCTGGCTTACGGAAGGTTGGTGGTTCTACCCAGGTGCCCGCTCGAGATGAAATAATGCACGGAGGGGCACCTGGGGTCTTCCTCCACCATCAAAGCTGTAAAGTCGCCATATGACCTAAACTTGTGTCGGTGCGACGTTAACCCCAACAAAAAAAATGCACAAACGATAACAAACAATGGAAGACACCACAGATTCAAGTACAGTCCATAAAATAAACAAATATGTTTGTAAACATGGACGGATCCGAACGGAAGGGGTAAAATCATTTTATAGAAATATTTTGATGGCAAAATACAATACATATCGTAGCCCTGACCAACCTATAAACTGGGCCAGTCTATTTTATAAGTACAATAACGCGGTTGACCCATTTAAACGAGTTGTAAAAATGCTTATTTTGTGTCCGTTTGTTTGTTTTGGGTTTAACGCCGTTTTTTTCAGCAGTATTTCAGCTATGTAATACCACAGTCACACATACGGCGCGGATAGCTACGTCTAACTACGGATAGAAATGTAGTAGTCCGTATCGATCCGTACCTGAGCCGTACAGACCAGTACGGATTAATACGGATTAATACATTAAGGTACGGCTCAGGTACGATTCGATACGGATCAATACGGATTACTACGTTTCTATCCGTGGCTAGACGTAGCTATCCTCGCCGTATGTGTGACTGGGGTATAACGGCGGGCAGTTAACCTAACCAGTGTTCCTGGATTCTGTACCAGTACAAACCTGTTCTCCGCAAGTAACTCCCAACTTCCCCTCATGAATCAGAGGTGGAGGACGAATAATTCCAGACACAATGTCTTTTATCAAATCGTCACGGAGAACATAGGCTCGCCCGAGGATCGAACTCACGACCCTGCGATCTGTAGATCGGCGCTCTACCTATTGAGCTAGGCGGACGGGTTTATTTTGTGTCCGAGTAAACATACATAGAGATACAATTACTGCGGCGAAGAGAAAAGGGGATATATATAATGTTAATATATTAATATTTGTGATGTCTATGTTGTCCCTATACTTTATTATAGCTACAGGTGTTTTGTTTTGTGAATTTTGATTTTGAGACCATCCCATTAAATACAGTACAGGTTAAAAGCTTTATAAAAAGATATGCAACTGTGTGTATTTTAGCACAGCGAAAAACAAACAGGTATTGAAAACGGACTATAAAACATTATCCAGTACGTATTTGTACGGTACACCTGCAACCCAAATAAAAGCTAAAACATGACAATGAAACAAGATATTTTTCTAAATTCTGTTACAGTTAATAAAACAATGATCGTTATAACATTCTTGGTATATCAAACAGGATCGATGTTAGGAATGAACCCTAATCACCAGATCAGACCGTAACGTGTTGTAACACCCAATTCTATATTTTGCGTTTTGCGATTCGAATTTATCTTGCAAGTTTAGGTATGATATATTTTACGGCGATTATGTTTCTCAGGGGAAAAATAGGACATTTCAGACATTTACATTGAACATTTCAGTCTGTTCAAGTTTATTGTTATACTTTGGAATTCAAGATCTGCATTGAACCCAATACATTTTCGAAAAAATGGTATTGTTTTTGGGCATTTCAGAGGGTCGTGAACAGTAGCAACTGAGCAATGTATATTAAGTTCATTAAGTGACATCCAGAGTGCCATGAACAGTAGCAACTAGGTAATGTTCATTAAGTAACATCTAGATGCCGTGAACTGTAGCAATTTAGCAATGTTCAGTAAGCAGCATTCACAGTTCCGTGCACACTGGAAACTGAGCAATATTCAGAAAGTTGCATTCACAGTTCTACAAGATATGGACAGTTTACTGAGGTCACCCAAGTTCAGTCCCTGCCGTCGTCTGATTGCAGTTTTTCGTGAAAAGTTAAGTTATATGCATTGGATTTGACTTGGAGGCTAAAAAATGATTAGCAACTGCCAAGGTCAGTATGCAGCATTCACACTGCAAAAATATTACCGACTGAGAAGCATTCACAGTGCCATGAACACTATTCATTGATCAACGTTCCATCAGTAGTTCTCAGAGCTGTGAAGACTTTACACTAAACATTATGAATGGTCAGTGAAACCTGTCTACACAACATGACATAAACGAAAATGTTGCAGGCTCGGTTTGCTTGAACCTGTTCATGGACTGTAGTGGAAATGCAAGCTACCGTACTCGCCCTCTAACCCCGGGATGAGCAGAACTCAACATTTACACATGTTATAAGTATTAGAATATAATTTAGAGACATCCGCAGATGTATTCATACAGCAGTGCACATGGAACCTTCAATGCTGCACAAGTACATAAGAGGCGGCGTATGTCTCCAAATAAAATAATAGCTTTGCCCTAAATTAGAAAACAATGGGCAAAATTATATTGAACCGGTCAATAGATGAAGTATAACATCGATTAGTGGTTAAAATCGGATGGTCACATTTTTTTTCGTACAATGATAACATTTGACGACCACGGGAAATAGGTTTCCTTTATGGCATCATTTGCGAGCATTGCCTGCAGGCGCTCTTTGCGGCATTTTGGCTTTGCTGAGTTATCTCTATGTATCTATCTCATCTTTCTGCTCCTTCTTATCATCCTTTGCTTTCACACTTCCGTCCTTCTGTCTTTTTTCGAAGTTTTCCTTTTCATCACTTAATTGTCTTAACAATCTCCTCTATTTCTTTGCCTTCTTAATCATCTGTACTTTCCGTCTCTTGTTCAGCATTACTTCCTCCTCTCTAACTTTAAGCGTCCATATGCTTTTCATCAGCTCATCTTCTTCATCTTTTTGCTTCTCTGCTTATTTTCAATACTTTCTCTCTTTCTACCCTTTTTCTATTTCTTTCTTCTGTTTCCTTTCGGTTTCTTGCTTTCATTTTGCTTTTCAGCTATCTAACAGCTTTCTTCTTTCCGATACCCCTGGTTTTCATTTTAATTTCTTTGTCTTTTCAGATACTTTCTTTTCAAATCTTCGTTTCCATATCTATCATCACTATCTCCTCTATCATGTCATGCCTTTGTTTCATTTCAGTTTCCTTTTATCATATCTTCTTTAAATGATTCAACTTCTTCTGAAAATCTTTTCTTCTCCATCAAAAACTCTAACTCCTGCTCCTTCTGCCTCACAGTCATCTTCCTTTGACAAATCTCTTTGCTCAGCTATCAGTTTGTCCAAGTCATATTCTTTCTATTCTAATCTCTCGGTGACTTTCCTTTCTCTCATACATTCTTCTTCTTTCAACAATTTTGTAAGATCATTGTTGTAGTTTTACGGATGACGGGTTAGTATTATGTTAGTGAACGTAAAACGGAATGATGTATAGGACAATATTATCGATCAAATACAGGTGATAGGGCCAGGAGTTTGATTGTACTAAGAGATACACACAACTTGAAATAATAATGGAGTTAGTTCCCCTCAATATTAAGGTTCAGGATAATGAAACAATATAAACGAAAACAACAGGATGAATAAATATCATGTTTTATAACTGTTTTATTTAATGCAATTGATGGCAAATATTCGACCCTACGTCATACTCTAGCTGCTTAAAAAATAGCGTCCTGACACTTCCGCTGTAAACATCAATTGTTTTCCTATAGACTTACTGGCGTGTACGGCCTTCCATACATCGAATCATATATATTTAATTACAAGTTTTTCAAGAACTATCTTAGTTCTACCAAATTATCGAAGAAAACTATATGAATAGTGATACTTTGTTTAAGTAATTTCCGCGTGAATGAGATGACCCCCTGTTTACATCGTTGGCATGGCGGAAGAAATTCGTCTGATAAAACTTCTTTCAATAAACATAAAATGTAGCAAATTTTGTCAAAATATATAATAAGAAACTGTAATTGCAGTGAAAAATATCGATTTTGAAAAACTAATCACTTCCTGGGTTTGTTTATACGACTGACATACGTTACCTTATTCCCAGGTATACACTTACCTCATTCCCGGTACCTTTTTGAATTGGTGGTCTCTGACCTGGATGGATGGATGGATGGATATAAACGAAAACAACAGGCTGAATAAATATTAATATGTTTGTTTATAACTGTTTTATTTATGGTAGGACGACTTCGGCCAAGAAAGTCGGACTCCACTATAATAATTTCTAGTGGTAACTCGGGCCCAATTTTTAAATGCTTGTAAAAGCTTGTAGATTCTGAAAGTGCCGGCATAAATTGGCATAAATGGTGGTGGGCTGAGAAGTCCAAGATGGCGCCCATGATGCCCGCAATATAATGAAAAACGTGTTGTATTTTGTTATTGTTGTTTTGTTTGTTTTTAAAATAAGGTTTTCGTAATTCCCTTTAGATTATTAATAACTAAACTGCTGGCATGCATTGTTTTGTAGAATTATTGCACCACATCTTTCATGAATTGTAAAACTTTTAAAATATTACATTTAAAGGTAAAAACATAAGTCAAAAGATCAAATTCCTGCTGAAAAGTACAAAATTTACATATTCATTATCACTTATTTGTAGTCTTTTGAAAATTAGAATTTATTAGTGTTAAAGTCCTTTTGAAAGAATTCAAAGAGAATGGCACAAAAACATTATCTTATACAAAGAATTACAATTATTGATGTTTTACAATAAAACTATTGTTAAAGGTATTTATACTAATGTGACTTTATATGCGCATAACAAGCACGTAAACAGGCAAAGTACTCGATGAAGCTGATACATATGTGTGTAATTTTCTTCCTCAAGTTATGTAGGTATGAAAAAAAGTTTTGTGGTCAGTTGCTAGTTCTGATTCATGTTTAGTATTTCCCCAAGGATAGACTAGGTTAGAACATCCGAATGGCTACATATATGGTCCATTTACGGTAATTGTAAAAGCATACATGTTGTAAAAAAGAAAGAAAACAAAATTCCAGAGGTAGTTTGTTCGTCTTTTTTCTTTTGAATATGCAACAATCTTTTTTCTTGTTTTCATAAAATATTTTAATTATTTTTTTTCTATATTGTCAATATTATCTCTCATAAATAATGAATTAAAGGTGGATGTAGTTATAAAATTTATGCATTACATAATAACATATATTCTATTAGAGAATTCTTTAATTTTTTTTTGTTCGTTGCGGTTGAATCACACTCTGGTAAAGACTGCTGGGTGGTAAAAGCAGTTTGTAACTCGCATATATAATGAATGAGAACAACTATGTTCAGTAATATATATGTATAAGCAAAAACTGAAAGTTAAGGAAATCATTCACATGTGTCAATGAAGGGTACGTGCTGTTCATTGCTTACCTCTCATGAACAGACTCGATCAAACAGAGTCTGCTAATGTTTTGCTTGGTTGCATTCAACGCTTCAAAAATATCTTCATATAGATTTGACATTTCCCCGAGGTTGTCGAAGTTTTTGACTTGCGGGCTCTGGCTTCTACACATCCCTTGTCCTTCTGCAGATGTTAATGCACAAAAAAAAAAAAAGAATAAATGTGTATTATCCCTATATTGTTCGGTCACGATCAAGAAAGGTATCTGCATACCTAGGACAACGACTGTCAATGGCAGCGGCGGCCAAATACAAATTCTTATAAATGTAAAACGTAAGTCTACCAAACTAAAGATTTAACCATACATGTAGGAAAATCTTAATCTGAAAGATGTTACAAATATATAGGTATGCCTAGAGTTTTCAAAATTATGACTTGCGTAGGCATTCTCTGAAGATGGACGACTACCATGTTAAACATTGTCTACTAGGTGCAACAAGAAAGACTTGCCCGGTAGTCACCCTTGAGAGGCCCTTTATAGTGAAATAAACGAGGTCAAAGGTCGTTCGGTGCATATTTTTCATGTGTGTCACATAAACTACCTTGTATCTTGGTCATTTATCGGTGTAGAATAACAACAATGGTATCAAAATGACGCCAGGGCTTTGTACATTTATTTACAAACACTTAATTAAAAATTTTCTCATTTACATACTTATGAATATTCATGAAAACTTAAAAAATAGGCAGAAAATTCGTTAAAAATGATATTTTCAAATAATATGTAGCCGGGGTCATGTATAAGAAATACAGCCTCAGGGTTTTCAATATTTTTCTTTATTTAGGTAGCTTACAGTAAAGAATTACTAGAGCCTGTACCAATAATAATAAGACTAATATAAAATATGCACACAATAGTCATAAAAAATCCAAAATGGAATCAATTGATTATTATTACAGGAATTCACAATCACAACAACTGATATAAGAAAATAATAATTACCAGAATCCTGTATCCAAGTATACACTTTATATAAATTTAATAAGTTGTAAAACTTATAAAATAAAGTTTTATCATAATCGGACCTGATTGCAAAATCAGTCCATACACTAGGAACAGCTAGAGAAGAATGCCCAAGAGATGTTAGTTTGGCGGGAATTAGGTATTTCGCGGGGTTAGAAAGGTTATATGGGGTCAGGCACGTGGAATTTAGTGAACTCTCACTCACAACTACTTTCATACAGCGCTCCACCCTTGATTATAATAAAGTTAGGCATATACAGCAGTTAGGCAAACAAATACATGTACGTATGACGTCACAGATCAATAACAAGGACAACACGATATTTACAGGGACGGATATAGGACGGTGCGCTGCATTGCAAGTATCTAAAAGAATATTATGTTTGATCTACCATTAAAACAAAGTTCTACCATAATATAACCAGGGTTACAAACACAAAGATAAAATCTTCACTATGTGTGTTTATAAATGGACAAAAATAAGCAATATTACATTTGAAACATAACTTTATATAAATATATATATGTTTGTAGCATTATTTATTGTTGGCAAGAGTAAATACTGTCGAAAGTTGGTGGGGTATATTAATCATTAAAAATATTTATTAAAAGAACTGACAATATTTACTTATCTCGCATATAAACCATATTTCGAGATAGTAAGATGTTTTGATTTTGGAATAATGTTCTTCATAAATATTACTTAAGAGTTTTTCATCTCATTTGCATACTCATGAATATTAATTAAAATGTATCAAATGTGCATTTAAAACGTTCATTTAGTACACATGTATCTGTTCTTAACCATTGATAAGAATCTTACCAGTTTTATAAATGTCCAAATAAAGCTTGTAAATATCCCATGCATTAAGAATATTATTGGTTTTTAAAACTTATTCAAATACTGCACAACGTAGTTCACACAGTTCAATCTTGCTCATAGTCTTTTCTCTGTACACAATACCAGAGGACATTGTTTTAAAAATGTCATATATTTATTGTCCTCGTTGCCATGTACATTTTCACAGTTGGTATATAAATAGCTGCAAACCTGGTTGGATCAGTAGCATTTGCATATTGAACTGCCACATTTCGTCTTGCAATTCACATTAGTTTATGATATGTTACTTTGGGTATTATAGGAATACAGTCAAACATGTCACCCGTGGTATCCTTTGTATGCATGCAAACTTAGATCCATTATTTTACGCTCTCGGTGCAAAGTTGTGAAGCGTAATTAGTATATGTTGAAACTGGCATATATGTATAGTTATGATGGTCTGTCTGTATACACGATACACATGTGCGTCAGTCTGTATAACCCTGATACTTAAAAATGGCCTGCATCTATACCTAAGGTACCGACAGTTGCCTGTTTGTGTGCCACGGACACTCATAGTGTATCTGTATGTATCGCTAACCTGACCTGTATATCCATGATACCCAAAGTGACCGGTATGCCTTGAATACATTGTCGGTCTTTCTGTATACCAAAGATGTATACATATATAGCCCTGATAGCCTGTATGTTTACAATCGATACCACGAACGGCCTGATTGTACACCTAGGATATCCATAGATTTCTGTATATATATAACCAGGAAGACCTTTATACCCAGTATACCCAGAGAGAGAGCAAGTTCACAAATAGCGGTACCCAGGATCCAATAGTGGCCTGTATTTATAGCCAAGAAGACCTGACAGTATACCAAGGATACATAGATAGACCTCCCTCTATACCTAGCATATACCCAGGATATTCATAGTGGTGACATTAATAAGTAAACGGTCAGGATGGCCTGTTTGTATACCCAGGATACTCAAGGTGACCTACCTAGGATGCACTCAGGTGACCTGTCTATATACCAAGCATACTCAACGCATATACTGGCCTAGTGTATAGGAAGGTTGTCTGTCTGTATACTCAGGTTTTTTAACCAGAAAGGCTTATATGTAAAACCGGGATATCCATAATGGCCAGTATATATGGCCACGATGACATGTTTGTATATCCAGGCTTAAAAGAGTGGCATGGCTCTATACTTTGGATACATAGGTAACCTGACTGTATACCAATGGCATCCACAGTGACCTGAATGTATAGCCATGATGGCATGTCTATATACCCAAGATACCCAGAATGTTGTGTATGTAAATTGAAGATACCCTTAGTAGCCTATATATACAGCTGTATAGCCAGGATGACATACCTGTATACCCAGAATATCCAGAGTTGCGGAGACACTCGGTTGGTCCTTCTGTATGTCCAGAATACCAAGAATTGCATGGCCTGTCTGTATATTCAGTATACCAGTATTTGCCAGTAGGTATACATGTGTAGCCAATATGACCTGTCTGTATGCACAGGATACACTTAGTGGACTGAATGTATAGCCAGGGTGGCCTTTCTGCATGCACAAAACACGCAGAGTGAATGATTGTAAAACTAAGATACCCATAGTAGAATGTACATGTATGTATACCCAGGATTATTTTTCTGTATAACTAGGATACACATTTTATCTGTCTCTATATCCAGGCTACCTATTGTTGCCTATATGTATAGCCAAGTTTTCCCTAGATGTCTGTATGTATAGCAAGAAGGGCCAATCTGTATAAACATGATACCCAGAGTGGCATGTCTGAATACCCTCGATACCGATAGTGACATCAATATTTAGCCCGGATGGCGTGTCAATAAACAAATGATGCAAAAAATGACCTGACTATATATCACTGATACACAGTTTGCCTGACTGTATCCTAAGAAATATACATAGTGGCCTGTTTGAAAAGCCAAGTCTGCCTGCCGATATACCGAAGATATCCATAGTTGCCTTCTCTATACCTCTAGATACATTGGGTGCCCAGTCGCTATACCAAGTATTCTATTGAAACCAATTTAGGCTAGCCTGTCTGTAAACCCAATATATGTTTTAAATAGTATATTGTTTAATTATCCGTCAAAATACTGCTCCAGTATATTTGAAAAACTGAACATACTGACTTCTTTACCCCCAAGTAAATAGTCTCGATTATAAATATCTATATTTTGAAGTCATTATTCACTACTTCAGCTATAGCGCTATTGGTTACGACGACGGGAACATGTCTTTATTGCCGCGGCGGTCCGGGGTTCGATTCCCGACGCGGTCATCTTTTTCTCTTGATTTGGAACTTTTAAAATTTGTTAGAAACAAAATTCATATTCTAATATTCATAATAATATCAAACTTCAATTTGAATGAAAGATTATTTTTAGTCAAATCTGGAGGCATGCTGCTTTAAACCACCAGGCCAAGTTCGATGAAACTTCACAGGGATGTTTCCTGAATGGTCTTCTTTGAAAATTATTTAAAAAAAATGAATTCCGTTCAGAACTCGGTAGCTATGGCAACCGAAAGGAAAAACTTTGAAAACCTTCTTTCCAAATCCACAGGGCCTAGGGCTAAGATACTTGGCATGTAGCATTATATAGTGGTCCTCTACAAAGACTGTTCACATTATCCCCCTAGGGTCAAATATGGTCCCGCCCTGGGGGTCACATGATTTATATAGACTTCTATAGGGAAAAACACAAGACCTAGTCCTTTGATATTTGGTATGTAGCATTATCTTCTGGTCTTCTACTAAGATTGTTCAAATTATGCTCCTAGGGGGAAAAGAGGCCCCGTCCCGGGGGTACCAAGTTTTACATAGACTTATAAAGGAAATAAACTTTATTTTTTTCTGAAACTACAAGGCCTAGGCTTTTGAAATTTGGTTTGTAGCATTGCGTAGTGGTCCTTTAACAAAATTATTCAAATTATGCCCCTGATGTAACTAGAGGTTTTTGCTAGTTTTACATAGACTTATATAGGAAAACAAAATCTTCTTGTATGAAAATTCAAGGCTTAAGCCTTTGATATTTGGTATAAAGCATTAGCTAGTGGTTCTCTAACAAGATTGTTCAAATTATGCCCCTGGGATGAAAAGACCCCAAGTAATTAGGCGTCACTTGAATGTGACATTGATCTACTGACCTACATTTTTAAAGTACAGCCTTGTAATTTGGATGACAAAATACAGTTTTTTCACACCGATCTTAACAGCACAGAAATTACCGATCGATCGATCGATCGACAGACAGACAGACATATTTTATTTAGAAAAAGATTTATAACAACAGTATGGTGGCAAGCAGACTAATACAATCATACATATATTCTAAACCATGAAATGCACACCAATACTAGGGATAACACAAAAAGAGAAACAAAAATTCCCCTTATTTCCATTGTGGTCCCTGTTATTGGCGGCATGGCACAGAAAGTCATGTATTAGTTTTAACAATAAATTGCCTATTAAATCTTGAAATCAAATGTATCACAGATAATTCAGTTTTAAGTATTATCACAATATATAATCTCACATATTACTATCACAGTATTTTAGTATTAGACACCTAGAGGTCAGTATTAAAAACAGAAATATATCATGCACAAAATAAAAGTGACAAGATAAAAAGAAAATAACAAAGTATGAAAACTAACTGGCCATGAATTGGATTTTGATGGCATGTTTGAGTTTTGAAGGACATGTAATATATCTAAGATCCTGGGGAATATGATTCCTTAAAGCAATACCATCGAAGTCAAATGTCTTTTTGCCAAAGCTTCCAACCTTAAGCAATGAGAATCGCCCGGTATCAGTAACTGTCGATAAAGATTTCAATACTCATCTTTATGTTCTTAGCCCTAACCTACTGACCTGCTTTCTTGTTTTTGAAGCTACAGCAAAATAATTTGGATACATATATGGTGTTTGATACAGGTTTCAATACTTATCTTGAATAGTCTTAATCATGATCTCCTGACCTACTTTTTCGTTGTTTTTGAAGTTACAGTATAGAAATTTTGACTACCTGTATAATTTTTTATACAGACTTCAGTACTAATCTCGAATAGTCTTAATCGTGACCTTCTGACCTACTTTCTTGTTTATGAAGATACAGCATGGAAATTTGGACAACTTGTAGAACTTTTAATATAGATTCAACTATTTATCTTACATAATATTAACCCTGACCTACTTTCTTGTTTTTGAAGCTTCAGCAAAGAGATTTTGAACATCTGTATAATATTTCAACAGATTTTAGTACTTACCTTGAAGAAAATTTACCATGATCTTCTCGCCAAGTTTTTTTTAAAGCTTTATCAAAGAAGTTTGTTCAAGTAAGCACTTTAACTCAGTTGAGAGTTTAAGGGCCATCATGGCCCTCTTGTTTCAATCGTTTGTTTTAATACGAAGGGTTTGAAAACATTTCATCTTCAGATTTATCTAGGTGTATATTGACCATGTTCTGTCAGTTAAACAGGAATACTGGGAGTTAGATATTGCTACAGACGATCTCCAGCACCGCTGATCATCGAGCTTAACTCGGATTTCGATACATCATCTGACTCAGAGACTTACACAGGTGAAGGGTCGTCAACAGAGACAGCAAGTGAAGTTGAAAGTATGTGTCATGAATTAAATTGAAATAAAAATTGCAAAATATATCAAAAATATAGAAACAATGAAAACCAAATAAGACAAACATTATTATCAAAATATATAAAATGTTTTTCGAAAAGAGTTTTCAAAGATTCTTGACTATAATAAAATGAAAAATAATTTGATAAATATATAATAAAATAAAATGGTGTGTACTAGAGAAAAAAAATACGGACGAAATCTGGGCTTTAAATCGCACCTCAGCTTATACTTCTCTGGTTCTACCAATTGCACCAGCGATATAATCAAATTCTTTGGAAACAAAACATACATATCAACTTACTCTATAGAGATTGGAGCGAATATCGATATAACCCAACTGAAAAAGGGTATCATTCTGTCACGGCTCAAAACACGCGGTCGAACTATAGACATAATATTATACCGTTTGTGCACAACAAAATGTGTTAGGATATTTATATTTATTATGTATTTGATTTACCCTTTAAAACCTGCTTCAGATGTTTTTGTCAGCTTACTTGAAAATTAATATTTTACAAGCCGATATTAAAATGAAATACCAGTGAAGACAGTATTAAATGTCAAAATAAAACAGGTTTAAATTAAGAAATAATAAGTTCCCAAACGTGGATTATCGTAGAATAACCCGAGTTTTGAGTTCTTATGCGTAAGAATATATCACGAAGGCCGTAGGCCTGAGTGATATATTGTTTCGTATAAGAACGAAAAACTCGGGTTATTCTACGATAAATCACACTTGGGAACTTATTATTTCGATTCTAACACGACATACTAGTATCAAAAATGTTAGAAAAAAGTGGTAACTACTTTTTACGACCGTACTACGCACCTGGATCGGATGATGTCATTGCATGCGAGTGGTATATTGCAGAATAATGCGAGATAGATTTTGCTCTACATGGTCGTGTTAGAAATAGTAATATAGGATAGGTAGGGTTAGTTATTGTGAAATCTGTACTTATTATGCCAAAACCGAACAATGATTAGTTCGTGATCGGCTGAGTTTAACAGTCTATATTTATCGAACATCTAATTAAAAAACAAAAAAACTTCTGGCAAGCAGTATTAACTAAATATCAGCCTTTGTAGAAGAACTGATTTACGAATTGGGGATTTATTTATAAGTAAGTAGATTTTAAAATAATCATTAATGTCAATTTGACACTAGACATATTTGAAATAAATTATAGTAGCTTGGTAATTATATACATTGTATATCTTAAGTTATATATGAATATGAATCTCTCCTTACAGCTTACATTTCCGACAAATATGTTTTATGGGTATAAAACGCCTGCTTTGAGTTGCCAGATATTTCTGAAAAGCACAATGAATCAACTGAACAAGTATATGTATCATTTTGTACAGAATATACATTGATCTTTAATTTGATTGTTGTACATGTTTTACAAACGCTGTGAACATGGAGGTGCAATTTTACTATCACAGTTTTAAATAAAAAATCATTTGAGACACGTAAGTTCTATAGAATCAATTTTGTATTTACGACATAATCTGTAAAATACCAAAGCAAAGGATCGACATCGATTAGAATTTCATTGGAAAAGTTTTCAATATGAAAAATATACATTATTTCATAGAAATCCGTCAAATTATTACTGAATGCAGAAGACATGTGTTATGTGATGTCATGATTACTTAAGTCAAACGAAAAAAAAATAGAGACAAAACTAAGCTGTCAGTCGATTCCATCACCTTTAATCAACTTGAGAGTTCTGCCGATCGATTTCTAGAATCCATATTGTAGTACCCATTCATCGTTTGACTGCTCCTGTAGTCAAGTGGTTAATCGTTGTCTTGAAATCACTGTAACCTCTCACTGATTGGGATGGGGGCACGGGTTCGAGCCTTCCTACCGACCATATTTCTTTATGTGAGAAAGTTGGCAGTTTCTTACGGAGACAAGAGTCTAGTACTGGTTCTTCCCAGGAGCGTTGCTTAATTAAGTAAACTAACCACCCGACATAGTTAGTCATGAATCCCGAATCAAGTTTCAATTTGCTGTTCAAGCCAAATGAAGGAGGCCAACACTTAAGGTTTTTAGCTTCATGTACAACGGCTACCTGACTGGAAGTTGAATCGTTGATAAGTATGTAGGACCTAAATACATATTCAATGTACGAAAAAAAAAAGAAAAAAAAAAGATTCCAGTTAATTCAAGCATGTCTTCAGAATCGCATGTTTGCTAGATAAATGCTATTAGAGCTATTACCTTTATAACTTGAGTAATGTATTTAAGCAGGGCATTTATGTTTAAACTAAATATATAATTTTTAATGTGAAAAGTGATGCCCATCAGGCTATGAGTTACTATTGTAAACTTAAATCTCTGACCAAGCGATAAAAATACAAATTTTTTTTTAATCGACTTGTCACAAAGAAATCGATGTACATCGGTGACAGGAAAAAAAATATTTATAATGTATACGTGAAATGATCGGGAGAATGCGACGTTGTGTGTGTGTGTCTTCGGATTAACGTCTTTTTCAACATTTTTTAATCAGGTTCAGTTTTACAGACAGTTTTACAGTTTGTTTTGAAACTGAGTCTGAGATACGGCTAAAAACTGTAATATCATCTATTTTAAAATCCATAGACAAACTTTTCAGTTTAACTTGACTCTCGTCATGGGTGTAACGGTCAGGTTTTTCCCCAGTCATTTTTTTCCCCGGGGAAGAAACTGACTGGTCAGTTCTGTCCCCCCCCCCTAGTCAATCCCCCCCCAATCGCAAAGGTTACTCTTGATCATTCTTATGGGGGTGAGGGGGGGGGGAGGGGAGGGACTAACTAGTCAATTCTTTCCCCCCTCATCAATTTTCCTGGCTAGTCAATTATTTCCCCTGTTAGTGAATTGGAACTGGTTATTCTTGGTTATTCTTAACTAGCCTGTTTTTTTTTTATTTCCGATAGTCGGTTTTCATTTAAATTTCATATAAAATAAGAAATATGTTTCATATATTGTATAAGTGAAAGAAATGTTTTTAAATGAACTTATTTTTTATTTCTGTTGTATTTTTTTTATTTGCCTTTTCCCTGTTACAATTTCTTCTAAGGTAAGGAAATTACTGCTGGTCAGTTCTTTTCCCACGTAGCCAGTACTTGGCCAATAAGGTGGGGGAGTAAACTGACCAGTCAGTTCTTTTCCCCCTAGCCTGTACTTGCTCTGTTAGGTGGGGGAAGAAATTGACCGGTCAGTTCTTTCCCCCATGGCCTGTACTTGACCTGTCAGGTGGGGGAAGAAATTTACCGGTCAGTTCTTTCCCCTCTAGCCAGTACTTGCTAGAAAGAACTGACCAGTCTATTTCTTCCCCCTCTAGCCAGTACTTGCTCTGTTAGGTGGGCGAAGAAAATGACTGTTTCAGTAATTTCCCCCCTAGCTAGTACTTGACCTATGGTGTGGGGAGAAGAAATTGACCGGTCAGTTCTTTCCCCACTAGCATATATTTGACCTGTCGGGTGAGGAGAAGAAATTGGCCAGTCAGTTATTTCCCCTCTTGCCAGTTCTTGACCTGTCGGGTGGGGAGAAGAAATTGACCAGACATTCCTTTCCCCTCCTAAGCCAGTACTTGCTCTGTTAGGTGGGGCAAAGAACTGACCGGTCAACGTCTTCCTCAACCTAACAGAGCAAGTACTGCCTAGGGGGGAAAGAACTGACTGGTCAATTTCTTCTCCCCACACCACAGGTCAAGTACTAGCTATATTCTTCCCCCACCTGACAGGTCAAGTATATGCTGGGGGGTGGGGGGGGGGGGGGAGAACTGACTGGTCAATTTCTTCCCTCACCTGATAGGTCAAGTATATTTTAGGGGAAAAGAACTGACTGGTCAATTTCTTCCCCACCTGATAGGCCAAGTATATGCTAAGGGGGTGGGGGGAAGAACCGACCGGTCAATTTCTTCTCCTCACCCGACAGGTCAAGTACTGGCTAGGGGGAAAGAACTGACTGGTCAATTTCTTCCTCCACCTGAAAGGTCAAGTATATGCAAGGGGGGAAAGAACTGACTAGTGAATTTCTTCCTCCACCTGACAGGTCAAGTATATGCTAGGGGGGAAAGAACTGACCGGTCGATTTCTTCCCCCACCTGATAGGTCAAATTATGCTAGTGGGGAAAGAACTGACTGATCAATTTCTTCTCCCATTCCAACAGGTCAAGTACTGGCTTGGGGAAAGAACTGACCGGCCAATTTCTTCCCCCACCTGACAGGTCAAGTACTGGCTTGGGGGGAAAGAACTGACTGGTCAATTTCTTCCCCCACCTGACAGTTCAAGTATAATGCTACAGGAGAAAGAACTGACCGGTCAATTCCCCGCCCCCCCCCCCCACACACCTAATAGGTCAAGTATATGCTAGGGGGGAAAGAACTGACCGGTCAATTTCTTCCCCAAACTGACAGGTCAAGTACTGGCTAGGTGGGAAAGAACAGACTAGTCAATTTCTTCCCCCATCTGACAGGTCAAGTACTGCCTAGGGGGGAAAGAACTGACTAGTCAATTTCTTCACCCCACACCACAGGTCAAGTACTAGCTATATATAGGGGGGGGGGGGGGTGAACTGACTAGTAAATTTCTCCCCCAACCTGACAGGTCAAGTACTGGCTAGGGGTGAAAGAACTGACTCGTCAATTTTTTCCCCCACACCACAGGTCAAGTACTAGCTATATATAGGGATGAAAGAACTGACCAGCCAATATCTTCTCCCACCTGACAGGTCAAGTACTGGCTTGGGGGGAAAGAACTGACTAGTCAATTTCTTCCCCCAACTGACAGTTCAAGTATAATGCTAGGGGAGAAAGAACTGACCAGTCAATTTTTTCCCTCATATGATAGGTCAAGTATATGCTAGGGGGAAAGAACTGACCGGTCAATTTCTTCCCCCACCTGATAGGTCAAGTATAATTATGCTGGGGGGAAAGAACCGACCGGTCAATTTCTTTTCCACACCCGCCAGGTCAAGTACTGGCTGTGGGGGGGGGGGGGGGGGAGGAACTGACAGGTCTATTTTTACCCCACCTGATAGGTCAAGTATATACAAGGGGGAAAGAACTGACTAGTCAATTTCTTCCCCCACCTGTCAGGTGAAGTATATACTAGGGCAGAAAGAGCTGACCAGTCAATTTCTTCCCCCACCTGATGTCAAATATATGCTAGGGGGGGGGGGGGGGAAGAACTGACTGATCAATTTCTTCTCCCCATCCGACAGCTTAAGTACTGGCTGGGGGGAAAGAACTGACTGGCCAATTTCTTCCCCCGCCTGACAGGTCAAGTACTGGCTTGGAAGGAAAGAACTGACTGGTCAATTTCTTCCCCCACCTGACAGTTCAAGTATAATGCTAGGGGAGAAGGAACTGACCAGTGAATTTCCACCCCCCCCACCTGATAGGTCAACTATATGCTAGGGGGGAAAGAACCGACTGGTCAATTTCTTTTCCCCACCCGACAGGTCAAGTACTGGCTAGTGGGGAAAGAACTGACTGGTCAATTTCTTCCCCCTCCTGATAGGTCAAGTATATGCTAGGAGGGAAAGAACTGACTAGTCAATTTCTTCCACCACCTGATAGGTCAAGAATATGCAAGGGGGAAAGAACTTACTAGTCAATTTCTTCCCCCATCTGACAGGTCAAGTACTGCATATGGGGGGAACGAACTGACTAGTCAATATCTTCACCCCACACCACAGGTCAAGTACTAGCTATATATAGGGGGGGGGGGATGAACTGACTAGTAAATTTCTCCCCCCACCTGACAGGTCAAGTTCTGGCTAGGGGTGAAAGAACTGACTCGTCAATTTCTTCCCCCACACCACAGGTCAAGTACTAGCTATATATAGGGATGAAAGAACTGACCAGCCAATATCTTCTCCCACCTGACAGGTCAAATACTGGCTTGGGGGGAAAGAACTGACTAGTCAATTTCTTCCTCCAACTGACAGTTCAAGTATAATGCTAGGGGAAAAAGAACTGACCAGTCAATTTCTTCCCTCATATGATAGGTCAAGTATATGCTAGGGGGAAAGAACTGACCGGTCAATTTCTTCCCCCACCTGATAGGTCAAGTATAATTATGCTTGGGGGAAAGAACCGACCGGTCAATTTCTTCTCCCCACCCGACAGGTCAAGTACTGGCTGGGGGGGGGGGGGGGGGGGGGGGGGGGGGTTGGGGGGGGGGGGGTTGGAACTGACAGGTCAATTTCTTCCTCCACCTGATAGGTCAAGTATATGCAAGGGGGAAAGAACTGACTAGTCAATTTCTTCCCCCACCTGACAGGTGAAGTATATACTAGGGCAGAAAGAGCTGACCAGTCAATTTCTTCCCCCACCTGATGTCAAATATATGCTAGGGGGGAAAGAACTGACTGATCAATTTCTTCTCCCCATCCGACAGCTTAAGTACTGGCTGGGAGGAAAGAACTGACTGGCCAATTTCTTCCCCCGCCTGACAGGTCAAGTACTGGCTTGGAAGGAAAGAACTGACTGGTCAATTTCTTCCCCCACCTGACAGTTCAAGTATAATGCTAGGGGAGAAAGAACTGACCAGTGAATTTTTCCCCCACCTGATAGGTCAACTATATGCTAGGGGAGAAAGAACCGACTGGTCAATTTCTTCTCCCCACCCGACAGGTCAAGTACTGGCTAGTGGGGAAAGAACTGACTGGTCAATTTCTTCCCCCTCCTGATAGGTCAAGTATATGCTAGTGGGGAAAGAACTGACTAGTCAATTTCTTCCCCCACCTGATAGGTCAAGTATATGCAAGGGGGAAAGAACTTACTAGTCAATTTCTTCCCCCATCTGACAGGTCAAGTACTGCCTAGGGGGGAAAGAACTGACTAGTCAATTTCTTCATCCCACACCACTGGTCAAGTACTAGCTATAAATAGGGGGGGGGGGGTGGGGGTGGATGAACTGACTAGTAAATTTCTCCCCCCACCTGACAGGTCAAGTACTGGCTAGGGGTGAAAGAACTGACTCGTCAATTTCTTCCCCCACACCACAGGTCAAGTACTAGCTATATATAGGGAGGAAAGAACTGACCAGCCAATATCTTCTCCCACCTGACAGGTCAAGTACTGGCTTGGGGGGAAAGAACTGACTAGTCAATTTCTTCCCCCAACTGACAGTTCAAGTATAATGCTAGGTGAGAAAGAACTGACCAGTCAATTTTTTCCCTCATATGATAGGTCAAGTATATGCTAGGGGGAAAGAACTGACCGGTCAATTTCTTCCCCCACCTGATAGGTCAAGTATAATTATGCTGGGGAGAAAGAACCGACCGGTCAATTTCTTCTCCCCACCCGCCAGGTCAAGTACTGGCTGTGGGTGGGGGGGGGGGGGAGGAACTGACAGGTCAATTTCTTCCCCCACCTGATAGGTCAAGTATATGCAAGGGGGAAAGAACTGACTAGTCAATTTCTTCCCCCACCTGACAGGTGATGTATATACTAGGGCAGAAAGAGCTGACCAGTCAATTTCTTCCCCCACCTGATGTCAAATATATGCTAGGGGGGAAAGAACTGACTGATCAATTTCTTCTCCCCATCCGACAGCTTAAGTACTGGCTGGGAGGAAAGAACTGACTGGCCAATTTCTTCCCCCGCCTGACAGGTCAAGTACTGGCTTGGAAGGAAAGAACTGACTGGTCAATTTCTTCCCCCACCTGACAGTTCAAGTATAATGCTAGGGGAGAAAGAACTGACCAGTGAATTTTTCCCCCCACCTGATAGGTCAACTATATGCTAGGGGGGAAAGAATTGACTAGTCAATTTCTTCCCCCACCTGATAGGTCAAGTATGTGCAAGGGGGGAAAGAACTGACCGGTCAGTTTCTTCTCCCCACCCGACAAGTCAAGTACTGGCTAGGAGGGAAAGAACTGACTAGTCAATTTCTTCCCCTACCTGATAGGTCAAGTATATGCAAGGGGGGAAATAACTGACTAGTCAATTTCTTCCCCCACCTATATGCTAGGGGGGAAAGAACTGACTGGTCAATTTCTTCCCCCACCTGATAGGTCAAATATATGCTAGGGGGGAAAGAACTGACTGGTCAATTTCTTCCCCCCCCCCCACCTGATAGGTCAAGTATATGCTAGGGGGAAGAACTGACTGGTCAATTTCTTCTCCCCACCCGACAGGTCAAGTACTGGCTAGGGGGAAAAGAACCGACCGGCCAATTTTTCCCCCACCTGACAGGTCAAGTACTGGCTTTGGGGGAAGAACTGACTGGTCAAATTTGATTTGACAAAAAAATAAAAGATTGATTAAAGTTACAAGAAAAGAAACATATAGGTTTATTCAAATGAAAAACAATAACTGTTCTATCTGAAATTTAAATAGTAAATGAATAGACACTTGTATCCCAAATAACACTCCCGAAAGAATCCAGTACTTGACGGGAAAACTTGACTAGGGGGAAAGAACTGACTAACTAGTCAGTTTCTTCCCCTATCAGAAAACTAATTCCAAAAGCGGAAAAACTGACTGGGGGTGGGGGAGAATCTGACTAGTCAGTTTTTTCCCCGGGGAAAGAATTGACTAGTCAGTTTTTTCCTCGGGGAAAGAACTGACTGGGGGAAAAACTGGGCTGTTACAATGGGTTACAAAATTAGCCACTCACGATAAAAAAGCGATATCAGTCAGTGACTAAATGTGTATGATGCAAACACTGAATCGGCGAGCTATTCTGAAATTGGCAGTAACATTAGAATTAAATATAAACAAGAAATATCTTTAAAAATGATGGTCGGCGAATTGTAATAAGGAAAGAAGTTTATGAATTTATCATCTAACATTCATCTTTCATCTAACATTTTTCAAACTGCAAAACTAAACACCGCACTTTAACAATTTAAATGGTTCTCTTTTAATTTTTCGCAAAGGTTTCGTAGGGTTGCAATTTTGTTTCGTTTATCCTTAGACAAATAATTATAGCAGTAGTTTGATGAAGATTCATGAAGCGGTTCATGAGAAGAGGTCATTAAACGTGTTTATATTTTTAGCTAAATTGGTCCCTATCCCCATTTGTAACAAAATAGCAGGAGACCTTACGATATTGTTACACATCGAGTTTGATAAAAATCCATTACATTTTAGTGGTTAATGCGAAGAAAGGCATATCTACTTTTAGCTATACTGGTCCCTAATAGGGCCCAAGTTCCTATATAAAATTTGGAAGAGGACTTTATAATGATGCTACCGACCAAGTATGACAAAGATCCACCAAGCTGTTCATGAGACGCTGTATAAAGGCATTTCTAGTTTTAGCTCTAGCAGCCCCTAAAAGGGGTCAAATGTCCCAGCTGAACAAGGTTGGTTGCGGGCCTAATAAAGATGCTACAAATCAAGTTTGATTAGAATACATGAGAAAAAATCAATTAAAGGATTTTTTTATTTATTATTATTATTTATTTCTAAAATAGGCCAACTGATCCCGCTTAACAAATGCATATTCGCTATTCATGAATCTTTGGACAATGACGTCACACCTGTAAAAAAGTGAAGGTCAAGCAAAACATACAATTGTAATTATTTTAATATTTCTGTTTCATAAACAAAGTTTGACCGTAGTCATATCACATAGATAAACTGTATGCAGCGTACCTTCATTTCAGTGTAATTAGATTCAGTCATTATATAGCATATATATAATGAAACAGATTTCAACTGAGTTCAGTATTTGCATACCATACTAAAGAAAAATATTCATATATAATAAATCAGTTAAATAATTTATAACAAATATATCAAAGCAAACAAGTACTCATTTTAATATGCAATCTGAATAAGTCACAAAAGCCAGAAACCTTTTCATATACAAACGACAATTGTAACAAGGAAAATCTTTTAAAAAGCACTTCTCTACATAAAAGACTTTCATCACGCCCTTATTCATGTGATACGCAGACCGTATTCAGCTGTTTCTTTCATTTGATATATGTTGGTATTTGAACAGGTTTTTATCATATCTATTAAACTTACTTATCATTTTGAGATATATCAATATTCTTGCTAAATATACTGAGCCAAAGTTAGCTTTAAAACTGTGAACAGCGTCGTTTAGGATAAACGCTTTGTCTACATTTCACTCAGCGTAGTACAATCAACAGAGTGAAAGAAATTGACACTCTCGTCCAATCAGGAAGAGTGTTGCATAAATCTTCCATTTTGACAAATGATCTATAATGCGTTATCAAGTAGTTTGATTTGCAAACTGAAGTCACGTGGCATAGGTAACGAAAACGAATTTAGACGGCGTCGCCGAAAAATCACGATTTTATCCGAATACGTTGATTCATACCGTGTATTAGCGCTTCAGTTACTTATGCTACCATATTACGAATTTTTCAATAAAGCTGAACAATATCTGTCTCCTTATATGAATCATATGAAACATTTTTTTCTACATTAATTTGATTAATACATTTAATCTGCATTCTTGTCTTTTTCCCAGTGTATAATGATAATATTATTAGGTTATTTAACATTGTTCTGTACAATACGGAGATATATTTGGACGAGTGCACAGTTGATAAAACCATATTGGACGAGCCGCTGGTTGAGTCCAATATGCTTTTCCCAGCTGGGTACGAGTCCAAATATATCTCGTATTGTAAAGTTCAATGTTAAATAACCTTTTTATTCTATATCTATTTTATTTTAGTTTAAATTAAAATAATTCACTGAATATTGTATGTCTGCCTTCCTCTTTTCAAGACGCATAATCTTACTCTGCACATAGAGCGCCTACTTCACCCGATTTACATTCGGAATATTTTCATGCGTTTCGGGCTTTAGGTTAAAGATCAGTAATTCAAATCCGTCTTTGTTTCATATAAAAAACGACAACTTCAGGTCGTCTTTACGTATCTTTAGAGAACACCACTTTTTCATAGACCTATTTTTTATGAAAGTTCTATCACAAATTAACGAAAAAATGAAAAGAAAATAGGGGGTTATGTAGTTCCTAGTGAAATGCCAGTCAGTTGTGGTCTGCTACCCTAAAAATGGCGCATATTTACTCTCGTCCGCGCAATAAAAACACTTACTTCCGGTTTCGATCTGCAAAACTTGCCATGTGGGGTGTATGAACATGAACACCGTCTCATTTCATGCAAAATGTATTCTAATGTGAAAAAGACGAGTGAAAAAAGCACTCGTTCTACACAAATTTGCGCAAAAAAATGGGAAAATTAGAATCTATTTATTATGGACTTCTCTCGACTACACCACGGAAGCACATTTTCGACTGAATTACTGACCTTATTCCTATAAGAAATGTTTCTTATCTTTCACACCATTTTATCTCTATTTTTAAGAAAGATGTAATACCAAACATATTGCTAAGTTTCATTGTGAAATTTCGAGATTTTAGAGAAATACTGTATAGACATTTAATAGAAGCCACCATCTACCCATTTACTGGGCTAAATTTTGGCCCTATGGTCCTTTTATTGTATATTTTGGTAAAAGTTTCACTTGTTTGCATTATTTTTCACTGGGATTCTGATATATCATTCATTCCGTCATGAATAAGACCCAGGAGGATGCATTTTGTGCATTTTCTGACATTCTGGAGTCAAAATATTGGCTTTTTGATCCCAGAAATCGTAGGAATAGTACTGGTACCATTGTGACGTCATAAACTTTATAAATAATGTCAGGAAATACCAAAAACCTATTTGTCTCCACGATCTATTTTGAACATGATAATAAAACTGTGGATTATCACTTTTATTTCACTGGAAAACATAAAATAAAAATATTTCTACGGCGGCATTCTACATAAAATAAAAATGCATCTTAATTATAACCTCCCTTTATTACAAATAAATTTTTAAAAAAAAAACGTCTACAAATTTTGTTTGGAACCTAGTTTGATTAATTCTGGCTTACATCATATGTGCTTATATAATAATGAATTAGCACACATAAACAATTAGTTTACTTTTTCAATTTTATCAATAATATTTTGAAAACTATAGCTATATTAGAGAATCCAATATCGGCCCGATGTCAGTCCGTCTTACGAAATAGTTACACTGATTGATGTCTACCGATATCAATATTTTGCGGCAGTTCAACGGTCAGATCTCGGCGATATATGATCTTTTTGTGTCGATTCGCCGTAAAACCTAACCCCCTCACTCACAACAGCCCGACGTCGGCCCTACATCGGCACATTTTGCCGACATTCCGACATTATACCTATATTGGGCCGATATAGTCATGCTGGCTGGGGGCTGTCTTACGGACAGCTCTTGTTTTTGTATTAATATCACGTTGAATATAAATGTGGTATTTCATTCAATATAGATCTTAAAAATATGACAATAGGTTGTAAGGTTGTATAAGAATTGCATACATATAGATCCTTATATCGTATCCGTATATAGTTAAATTTTTAAATTATTATTATATTCTTTAATTATTTAAATTTTGTAAACATAATTTAATGACGTGAACATACTTTTTACATGTTTAAATAGGTATTAGGGTAAATTGTTCATTAAAAAATAATTCCAGAATATATGTGTAACGGTTCACTTGTTTAAATAATGGAAACAATAAAGAGCAAATGACAATATAACGGTGACATGAAGGTGACTTGAGTATTCTATATAATTTTTTTTTGCAAATAAAACAAACATATCCCGAAACCAAACACAGACTTTAAAATTATTTTACTTGACACTACGGTATGAAATGTCACTTCAAGATTAAACTGTTTTATAATTGCTTTTTAATATGATCGTCTTAAAGAAGTTCAGTTGGTGTATGTTTATAATACACGATCCTGTTGTTCTATTATAAATCGAAATAAATTGGACACCATAGCCATTTTCTAATAGTTATAATAACACAAGGGAACAAACAAATGTATTGAATAACCTTTTTCTAAAATAGTGATTAAGTGAGACGATCCTATTGACCATTTTGATTTAATTTAATGACTACTTACCTTATGAAATTCGTACCCTGAATAGTTAGACCCAGTAATATTCACAAAACATTTTCGAAATACGAATGAGCCGGTGTGATATTAAATACTGACCCCATCGAAAATAAACCCCAAGTTTTTTTTCAACGTTGAGAACTGACCCCGTCAACATTTCAACATTAATTTTGATCAAAAGGTCCCTTTTCAACGTTAATAATTGACCCCGCTAACATTTCAAAACCAAATTTTGATCAATGGGGTTAACTTTCAACGGGGTCAATATTTGATGTTACACCGGCATAATTCAATTAATCACAGTATTTCGAAGCTTGATTTGTGAAATGTACGATTCTTGTATAATTATTGACAATTTGGTGTTTCAGTAGTTTAGTTATTTAATTCTAAGCATTTACTTTTATTCGCTATGAAGTTATTACTTTCGAGAAATAGCAGAAGTATGTTATTTAGTTCGAAGTATTTCATAAGCATATTAAGTAAGCTAACACAGCTGTATCATTTTCATCTATTCAGTGAAGAAGGCGCAAATACTAATGGCGTAAATATCATTTTATAATTTTATAATTAAAATTAACCCTTATATATTGATGACTGTTTTGTTTTTGTTAAAATGACTGAAACGCTGTAAAGCAGTAAACAAAGTAAAACTGCGCATTTTGTAATTGACTACATGATTCATTTATACTTGAGCAATACCGATAAATCTATTTACCAAATGACAATGGCAGTGCTACTTCAGTTTCATAATAGTTTACCACCTAGTGTTCGTATTTGTCATTCGTCATTGCAAAAGTGCATGGCGGCCCTCCAAATTTACTTATTGTTTTAATCAATAATTCAATTTATTTGCTTTATTTCATTATTCGCATTGTTATTCAGTTGATACACTTAGTTCTTACTTCAGTGATACACTGGCATTGTCCAAACTGTTGTACTAAGTTTCTTTTTAGTTTGACCATTCGAAAAATACTGAGAGTTTTTCGACTTGCACGGGCGCCTGCGTCAGTGATACACCTTGGTTAAGGTTTTGTATGCAAGTTCATGCAAGTTCATATCTCAGTAATCAATGCATTTTTGGATTCAAACTTTACAAAAGGCTTCAAACAATATTGACCAGTCATCAGACCTACTGATATAACCGAATCAGATAACTCGCTTGAATTTATATCGCATTATAGCCGTTTCCCAACTTAGAATTTTAGTGCAACTAACTCTTAAACTTTATCTCATTAAAACTTGACACAATGCTCCAAAGTCATCAAAACGTCTTACAAAACCGAGTCAGGTAACTCTTGGTGAAATTCAGTTTTTGTAATGACCTTTTTGACTTACAAAAGGTGGTTTAAGTTTTAAATATAGCTGTCAGGCTGTCTCTCAGTAACAATTAGGGCAGTTCCAGAATTAATTGTATGGGGTGGGGGGAAGGGGTTGGAAGGCACATTTTGAAAAAAAAAACAAAAAAAAAAAAAAAAAAAAAAAAACAACAACCTCCCATATATTTTCATTTTCATCCAAACTCACTACCTATGATTTTTATTTGCCTCCAACCTCACAACCCATAGTTATGAATTTTCCACTAACCTCCACCACCTATAATTATATAATGTACAAAAAATTGAAACATGAAGAGGTCTATTGTTATAACCGAGGGCGATAGTATTTACCGTTTTCCCTTCTTACATATCAGAAACGTCTAAGAGTTTGCCGTTAGAATAAAAAATTGTCTATATCCCGACCACCAGATCTATTATAAGCTCAATGATAAAACATTTTCGTTTACCGCTCCGACCCAGCTTTCCGGCCAAAATACAAAGAAAATGTCTACTTCCACATCTATCAAGAAGGACCGATACTAACGCATATATAAGCCGGATGAACGGGAAAATATACTAACACGTTTCAATCGCGCAGTTCATACCTAAAGCACGCAGTTCGGTAAATGTGTACTATGGATATCAAACAAGTGGTAATTTATCTTCCATTGTGTACTGGTCGCATTTCTTCAATACTTCTTATCTTACAAAAACAATGCATAGTTTATAGTTTTATCAACGTTACACAAAAACTTGCTTGACCTTCCCTGGTGAAGTTCCGTTCTAGATTACAAAACCATTCCGATTGCCTGTTGTGAAAATGTATGTCAATCGTCATTTTACACACGTGTTCGCTAATATGTGAAATTGCAGCATAAATGTGCAAAATGAATAAAATAAACAGAACAGATGCAGACCAATGTATGATTTCAAATTAAAAATCATATACAAGATGAATTTCATTCATCATTTCGAGATTTAGTGTAAAATTGTGATTTTTTAAAAATTCTGTTTTTGTTTGTTTACGTTTCGCCTTACATGTGCACACTGTCGTGACCTCTAGACCGGATGTTCATTACATAGGTCACGCAAGTTTTTGCTGTAACGTTGACGAAAACATAAAAGATGTTGATAATCTCAGCAAACAATGTGACTGGTGCACGTTGGAAGATAAATTATCGCTTGTTCAATATACTAGGTACCCATTCAACGAACTGCGCGTTTAAGTTGAGAAATGTACGAATGAAACGGATTTGTATATTTTCTCGTTCATGACCATGGTTCTTAAAGAATATCTAGGGGTAGGGGATGATATGTACAGAGGCAATTTTCTTTCTGATCTGGCGCCAGTGGGAAAATCTTCCGAACAGTGTACGTATGTATATATCAATCTAGCACAGTTAGATACGGTGTTGAGTCATTAAAACATACATATCTTTGGATATTATTTACGGAAATTAAATCATCCGTTTTCATAATAATGAAGGCACGTTAGTGAACTTGTTTTATAGGCACTGACCTCCAGATCGAACGACAACAAAAAAGAAAATAATTAGATATCAGATAATTATTGATATATTTCATAAGGTTTTAAAGTTTAGTTACTGACAAATTATGTTATAGAAACACCTAAGAATTACTTGATTTTGCGATTTTTATTCCATTCAAAATTTCGGGATAGTGTAGGTAAACTGCCATAATAATCGTAAAGTCTTGTATTTATTTAACGACCGTTACGCGCATATTCCTCCGCGGTGTATTGGTCAAGACCGCAGATTTTTTTTTTATTGCGGCCCGGGTTTGATTTCCGACTCGAGAATGTTTTTTTTTCTCTCTCTTGATTTGGCATTTTAAGACAGATTTGAAAGAAATCGTGTTCAGATGTTCAAAACATGACAAAATCTTGAGGTAAGTGCCTTTAAATGGCTAAACGCGAAAGTAACAACGTGTAATCTTTTTGTCCACATACTGTTTAATGTATAATGGAAATAATTAAGACAAGTAATATTTAGGAAATAATATGAAATATTTCGCAAGGCAAGTCACATGTTTTTACTTCATCGTAAAATAAGTTTAAAACAAAGTTTTCTTTTTACGATGCTGGTTTCGTCATTAATACTTTAAACTGCAAAAATGCACTTATGATACGTCTGTATCATTTGCATTGAATTTGGGACAAAATATGATTGGAAACTAATAGAAGTTCACCTTGCAAATCAAATGAAATCGTGTCTTTTGTTTTTTATCATGCTCAACATAAATCGTGCAAGTACTAATCCCCAGTGATAACGTGATTCCCGCCGAAATGCGAGGACGAGTCTAATTTATGATAACTGATGAAATAACCATTCTTAATGCTTGCACATTTCTTGACAAGCAAATGTTAGTATTTCTTTCATTTTAAATATCCACTAAGTATATGGCAACATAGCTCAGTTGGGTAAAATGCAGACAATAATTGGATTTAAGCAAATCGTTTTGTGGGTTCGAATTCTCATGATGGCTTTTTTTTCAAGATCTTTTTTTTTTTTTTTCCTAATCGTTTTCATTTTTGCTTCTGTATTTTTGTTTCTTTCTTTGATGGTTTGTTGTGGAGCCTGCTGGCAGTGAACTCGATATAGTCCTCACTTTCGGTGTATGTGCATGCGTGCGTCCGTCCGATTTTGTCCGGACCATAACTTTGACATGCATAGACCAGTCTTGTTTAGGTTAAGGTGCTGGTGGGCTCAAAATTAAATGTCGATGCCGAGTTTCGAACCCACACGGCAAAAGATGATCTGATGAATATGGACAGTATGCTTTACCACTGAGCTAATTCGTAACTGGTACAAAATCTAGAAATATTTAGATTGTAACATGTTAGAAAAATGTTGAATTCCCTATGTTCCATTTTAATCTATTTATAGCCATGTTTGTAAGTATCAAGTTATCGTTGGAGCATAGTATTTTAAAGAAATTGATGTTTGCAGTTTTTACAGTTTAACTTTGCATTGATGCATAAGCGATTTAACTGAACAATTCGACAGAAAAATAAATAAACCGCGTGTGCAACAGTTTGAATAGTACAATCACGTATAAGCAAAGAAAACATTTGCGTAATACTGCAGTAAATATGATTGTGTGCGAATTTGTGACTTCCCATAGTTATAAACGAAAATGACTGTCGTGAATATTATGAAGCGACTTATACCTTTTCTTGTAAAAGAAAGGTTTCCGAATCGGCTAGTGGTTCACAAATATATTGAAATACCCGAGACAGATATGTTCTTAATATAGATAATGACGATATGTTGTTCACGTCAGCATCGGATAATGAAATTGGTACCATTGATTTATCAACATACGATTTTGTGTGGAATTGCACGATGATTCTCTACGCCTGTTTTAAGTATTTGCGGAGCATGAATAAATTCGACTAAAATTAGGGAAAAGTGATCTACAAGCAAAGAATTTTTACTCAATTCACGCATGTTTCCTCGATTTCATTTAGCTAAATTCTGTTTATATGTATACACGTCATATCTAAATATTATCATTATCTAAACATGTTGATTATTTGATTGATTCAGCTTTTTTCTTCACACTTTATCCTTATAGTTCATCCGTTTATCCTTTTTTCTTTTACGTGTTAAAGTTTTTTACTACTCTAAATTTAGTTTGGTGTTTAATTTACATTTTACACTTACCATTTAAATCAGTATCAAATATCCTTTTAAACGAGATTTGCTTGTTATTTCATATAAAGTGTTTCTGAATTTTACTGTTCAAATTCATTGCTATATGTCTGAAATATGTTTTCATATTTAAACTCTAATTGTACTTTACAAAAGCACTTTTTGGTTTATTGAAATGTATCATCTTATCATGTATTATATATAATACTGTATTAACTGGTAAATAATTGTGCCATGAATAAACATGTAATTTTATGTAATAAGGAGAGGACAACTGTAAGCTAATATAGCTTTCTGTCCAATTCCTGGAATACTATATTGTAAATATTTCTTGCTTTTCGGAATAAAAATATGTTTAAACTAAATTCTGTTTCTTTTCCCGGTTCAGTTTTTGGTGCGTACGCGAAACAGCCATAACTGGTATATGACAGTACGTGGCATAACACACATTTATTTATACGCATCACGTCCCAGTCAGAATACAGGAATGCGAATGAAAGGCGGAAAAAATGAAGTATCAATCGGTCTATACGGACTTTATTAACTTCTACACAAGTGCGAGATGTAGTACATAATTCTCAAAATTGCTTTCCGTGTATCGCGGTCAGTAAAGTGGCGACTAGTAGTTTAAAAAACAAAACAAGAAAATGTCCGTAAATAATTATAATGTGTGATCAAACACCCACCCATCCATTTTTTTAAAAAATTTTTTTACAGTCAACCCACCACCCATAAAGACGATTTTTGTGAGGACAACCATCTGACAGACCTCACCACCCATAATTATGATTTTCCGGTGGACCCCACCACCCGTCAATAAAAAATTCGATTGCTGTCCGACACCTCATACAGTTAATTCTGGAATCGCTCTTACATGTATTGAATTTGAAATTTAATACAATGCTTCCCATTCACCAGACAAATCAGATAACACATAGTCAGTTTTGATTCAAATAATGCCCCTTCGCCGGCTAAGAAAACCTTATTTAAGTTTTGCATACAACTGCTTTCCAGTCATCATATCTCTTGACTTAACTAAGTAACATGTAGGTAACTTTCGGTTGCATTTAATTTACCCTTTTTCAAGTAATAAAATTAGATTGAAATTTGCACGTGTAACAAATTTCAGAGGGTTCTATTATTTATCCGAGCGGTCTAGATAAAAATACACTAATATCATGAAATGACAAGAAAAAGTGTTAGAATGCATCGATACTAATCAAAGGCCTGAAGGGTCTGAGAGGCGGCTAATGATTGATGTACTGGTAGTATAGTCTACCAGTTTCAGTTTGTTTTTAGTTTTTTTCCCCAACTGAACAGAGATTTTGTTACAATAGATGAAATAGACATTCAATCGATGCCTAATTAAACTTTGATTGGCATTATAGAAGTATTTAAACACAATATATTTCTCTAAAATCGAAGAGTGGTTCGCAAAAATAAAAATGTTGAAAGTGAAAACTACAGTTTTGACTGCTAACACTAAGATACTGCCCATGACTATATATATTTTTCCAGTAAACATTTGCTTCCGGCATTACCAAAACAGGCAATTATCGTTTGGTATATATTCGTACATGATAAAATTTGAATATGACAATTTATATATTGAAATTTTACAGCGCGAATTGCTACATACAATTTGTAACGGATGGACGAAAGAACTGTTCAGATATTTGACAGATAACAAGCCTAGCGATAACCGTGTCATACATTAGGTATTGTTCAATCATATTATAAGTGATGTGAATTTAAAGTTTACTTACTTTTGCGTTTAGAGATATGTAAATGTTGCTGAGTGTCAATATTTAGTGTCATGAATGTTTACACTGACAGGAAAATTGCGCATTCGAAACTAAGGGAAGTTACTCGGACTATCTACCAATTTCGGAAAAGATAATGCAGTTCTTTTTTAGTTAAAACAATCATTTATTCTATTTCAGACCTGTTAACCCCTTCAAAACCATGTCAGTAATCCCCAAGTCCATGCACTTTCAATTATCCATTTTGATTCATGTAGATATACAGGCCCAGACTGGGCTGAAAAACGTTTGAGACACTTTTATGTGGTCGGTAGTAGGGTGGGTGTGGGGAGGGGTGTTCCTTCCCGCTTTGAATTGCAGTCAGATTTTGAAATGGCATTGTGGCAGGTGGTAAAAGGGCAAATATATCAAACTGTAAAGTGGCAATATGGGGAGTGGGTGTGGGAGGATACCTCCTCCGTCAAGCAGGGTTTGGAGTATCACCAAAAGAAATTTTTGAAAATGTAGACCCTTGATACAGCCTTTGGTGCGATTTCTAACAGAACATTTTTTGTTTCAATTTCTAAATATTACCTAGATTCCTTTTAGTATTACAATATCCAAAGTATGAATGACTGCCACTTCATATTTTTACTTTCAAATCATGCCTCAGGACTAGAATATAAGTCTGATATAGATTCTATGTATGTGTTATAAAAATAAATTTTATAATCATTTCTGTTACAATGATATCTATCATGTCTGTTACTTGAATGTTAAAATTCTATTACACAGCTCGATATTTACCCAAAATATTATATCCGGATACGATTACATTTATCTAAATACGCCAAAATCTCCAGTTTTAACAGCATGTTTTACAAATTGTGATGATACGAAGACAGTTTAGCAGCAACTGGCAGTATCCGACATCGAAGTTTACGGTGAAATTACCTTTTATTTAAATCATTTCTTAAAAAACATTGTTTCGTTTCCTCAAAAGCAGTGGTTCCGGCTACCTAGACCTTTAGTCTACTAAAGGTCTAGGTAGCCGGTTCTATATATACATAATATACACATATGTTCATGTACGGTCAAGGGAGCAGGTTTTGATAAACTGTATTTATAAAGGATCATTATGTTAGTTAAATAAATTACATTTCTTGTGATTTATTATTTACTACTTGTGATTTACTTGTTTATTTCGCCTTATTTACGCACTCATATCATATCGGCCGTTACTTTGTTATGTTATCATGTGGTTAATGTCACTTGCGTGTTTAAATAGCGTGTTTATAAATTCTTAAAATATTTTTTGATGATCTTTTTGTAGTTTGTTACGTACTGAAAAACATTTTTGATAGATGATATCAACTGTCGGCGATCCTTTAGCATTATGTCATTAGTTATTAATTATCTTTCATATTTAGTATATTGTGCTGCCTTAGATAAAAGCTCATATGTTCAAACAAACAATTAGAAGCAATCAAGATCATTGACTAACAAACAAATTGGCGGAGAAATTACGTAGTAATTAATTAATTAAAGACGCACATAGAGGTGCGGAAGTGAATATCACCTCTTTGTTTTGCCCGTTATTACTGTTTGTTTTGTTTTGTTTTAAGAATGAATCACGGTATCTCAAATATGTATCGAGTACGTTTTAACATAACAAAATGCCGCCCGATATGATATGAGCGCGTAAATACGAAATATACAGGTTAAACACAAATAATAAACTTTAAATTACAAGAAATGTAATGTAATTCATTTCACTAATATTATGATTCTTTTGATTCTTTATAATACAGTTTATTAAATCCGGCTACTTTGACTTACATGTTCATTTACGAATTCTATATATAGAGCCGGCTACCTAGACCTTTAGTTTTCGTCGATTTCAAAAACTACAAGAAAATACAATTCAATGTTTCGCCGATTTGTTTATTTCTCGAAAAATAAGAAATAAAACCATTTTTAAAATCAGTAGTAATTAAACAAACCGGTTAGAGCTTCTTCTCCCGATAATTTATTCGCTTCCTGACTGCAAAATTCAACCCATGTGTCATCATGAAACGCAGAATGTGTGTCGGCTTCATTGTTTTTGCGACCTGAATCGTAAGCAAATTATCCGAACCAGTCAAAATTCCAGAAAGGTTATGATTTAGAATGAAGTTGTATGTAGACGTTTGCATTTTTGCCTCTCGTGATTTTGCAGCATTTTGATCTGGCCAATCATCGTATTATTTTTTTCAGTAAACCGAAGTCCGTATTTTCAAACGCAAAGTTGTAGAAGCGTTGTTATAAAAAGGTCACGTGTGTCTGCCGACAAGTTTCCAGAATGTAATTAGGGTTCATCGCCAAAGTCTCGCGGAAAAATTAACGTACTGCACATATCTTATTCGGGTCATTTAAAATGAAGCTGTCATAATTTAATTTCATCGATGTGGTAAACTCTTTGATAAGAGACATTCCAATGCTGTCAGAGGTACCCGACTCAATAAAATACTAGCAGTATGTTCCGGAACCATATTTCGTCTTTCGTTGGATGTTACGCCAGCTTGGTAAGCCTGCGCAATTCATAAAATGCACAGCGCAATAAATTTGTTATTTGCGCAATGATTTTAAAGATTTCTTTTTTGAAACGGACACGTTAACAAATGGATAATTTGGCTTATAAGTTAATATGCAGTTTTTATTTTAATTTGTGAACATCATGTTTGCTTTTTTTGTGACAAAAGGGCATAAAATAGTCACCATAATGATATGCGCAAATGTATTACCATATCCCGCAGACTCGTTATACGTGTTTATGCTCAACGAGTTACCGCGGAAGAAAATACGTGGCTTTATTCGAGTATTGCACAATTACACGTCATAAATTTGACAGATTACATCGTATATTGGTCATAGCAAATGGGACTGACATAACTGAACCTCATCCCATCAATTAACTCTTTGAAATTAGGGACAATCTATTGGAACTACATCAGTTCGCTGTGTTGTGAGGCCATTTAATGAGAATGAGAAATCGGGCGATAGCAAGGACTCGTCAAACGCTTTCAGCGTTTAGCCGACTCAAAAATGCCGTATATATAATTTTCCTAATGACTGCTTGTCAAATTAATTTTCGTAGTGAAATGCCTATAAATTGTCAATGATCATTATTATTATCTATGCCTCTTTCGAATTCCAACTGCGAACTGAGAGTCATCTAAAGTGAAGCCAAGTCCCTTGACTTGCTTCATGATCTGTGCATGCGCCAACATACTTATCCGATGGAAGTTCTTCCGGGAAATGCGTAGTGCTACTGAACATTACCATGTAAACGTCTACTGATTGGATAAAATACTTACATTCATTTCTAATAAACGCCATCCTGACATTGACTGATTACACATGTACGTATATATGCAAACAATAAGCGTTTATTGATACCTATTAAAATAAAGCTTTCTACAATGAAAGTGCACCATAAACAGAAGAATTATAAAATATTTAACGAGATATGAATGCAATCAATGCTTTAATTTACCCTCAAATACGTACAGTAAGTGATAGAACAGCATAATAAAGAAGAAAGAACTACGTAGCACCTATCGAAAGCACTTATGTTAAAAGGCAGCAATTTTAGGGAACCATCTAATAAGAGTATCAGGGACATTTTGTCACACACGCAAATTATCACTTCCATCACAAAATTTGATTTTGTTATAAATTGTGATAAAATTACGCGGTTTCATAGGTCTTGCCAAGCTGTGGCACTTGTTAGACTTAGAAGCTGTCGAATATTTGAGCGCGCTGTCACCCAGGTTCGAATCCTGGTCACGGCACCATAAAAGTGCTTGTAACGTAGCACTTTGTACCTGAAGCTTGTCTTGAAACACAACACATTACGACAGTTCTAACATTTATTTTCTACGAGAGCAATGCACAGTTACTTATGAATGTTCAGTCTAATTTCACAGATATTATCAAGGTTCAATGAGACTTTTAAAACAATTCTGTTTATAATTCTATAAACACAAGTTCTTAATTGTAAATGTATTTCAGCCTAGCTTTTAACATTGCTTATCAAGGTTCAGCTCATGAGAGCGGGACGACATGTCCCTTAGCCCGCACCTGGGCATCTCTCCCTCCTGATCACAGAGTGTATTGAGTTTATAAAGGATTATACAGGAAAACACAGCAGACACATTATCTAATTTCCCCATCACTTAAGGATACCTACAAGTTCAACAAGCCTTAAGCTACTGAAGATTGTCAAATCTTGTCTGACTTGTCAATTTATGAAATGTACAGTTTTCATCTTCTATAATTTTTAAAATCTTAAACTTCTGAAAGAAATACCCGAAATAAAATACAAAACACCTGAGTATTACACTACAAATGGACAGTTCTTGTACTATCTTTACCTAATGAAAAATATGAATTGTTTGATGTCATCCTCAAAAGATGTCACCAGTCTAATTTCTGAAATCCCTGGATAAAACGAATCTCTTCTAAAGATGTATTTATTCAGTATTTTTAGGTATTTCTATTATCTTTGGTGTCCGAAATTGAGCCATACCTAACAACATTTTTATTTTCATTATCATAGATATATCAGCTATTTGTGGTTAAGTTAATTGTAACTCTAAATGTCTTGCTTAAATGTTATGATATCCTAAATGTTGCATTTCTTTGAAAGCGCGCTTTATAAAAATATTATCCCAAGGAAACTGTGCCAAACTTTTCTTAAAATATATCATTACGTTAGAAACCATGTTACACATATAACTACAACTGGGTTTATCTGTCATCTTTGTTAAGGTTTATATCGAAGCATGGACAGATTCATTGTTAAGACGCAAACATAACTAATGTCTTATCGGATTTTGTATTGTTTTGATATGGTGAAATATTGATTGAAAGTACTTTTCATATTTGCAGAATTTTGGCTCCGTTTATAATGACGGAATTACACCCATTAATTGTTCATTTAACAAATATTATATTGGTAAATATTCTAAATAACACGTCAAAGAAAGTCGCGCAATTTTGACTAATAAAAATGTTGGCAAAATTAGATTCTATTTTTCTTTACACGAAAATTGCCTTTAGGTAACACAGCCAATACGCCGATAATCCGGAGTACATCGAATATGTTATAATTTTCACAACATTGTTCCAGTTAACCTAAAATGTTCCGGGAGAGAATACGGGTGCACTTTAACTGCCTAGCTAGAGTCACTGCTGTTAATGCAAAGTGGTGGAGTGTCTGCCTTAACCTGTATGAAAATAGGACCTGTTTTACAGCTGTAAAACGTCTGTAATCGTATGCCCTCTTTTTCAACACCTGTAAATGTTATACAGCTGTAACATTTAGGCATATTTACAGGTGTAACTTTTTCAATTTTACAGCTGTAAGGTTTTTTTACAGCTGTATCTCATTTGCATATTTCGACCTGTTTTACAGTCGTTTTACTTCTGTAAATTGAAATCCACAGCTGTAAAATCAGTGTTGTTATATAAAATCTACAGGTGTAAATTTGAAATAATCATGACTGTAATTTTGAACAAAAATACATGTCTTTTACAGCTATAAAATTTCGTACAGGAAAAAACGACTAACCCACACATCGTGGTGTGAGAATTTATAAATACAACTTTTACCTATATTGACCTTTAAGTGGCATGTATAATGTTCTAGCCATGCATTTTTCATCGAATTCTGTTCAAAATCGTTGTTTTCCTAATAAATAAAAAATAAAAACATTTGTCTGCCATTTCTGATAAGGGTTTTTCGGTTTATAATAAAACGGAATCCCCGGCCTTCAGCGTGCACCTTGCAAACATCGGGTGACAATAAATAGAGCGTACAAGTATAGGTATCGCATAGTGTAATGACGTTTTGAAAATGTATAATATAAAATGAAGTCAGCACACTATTGTCCTAAGCATGCGCGGATCCAGCCAATTTTCTCAGAGGGGATTCGACCGAACTCTCACATGTGTCTTTATACACTAAATAATTTGATGAGACTTGTTCGGATGCTAGCCGTTTACAGGACCAGGGTAGCCAATAGGTATTTGTTGAACAGACTGAAATAGAAAAGTAGCCGAACCGCTAGAGGGTCCGGGGCATGCACCCCACACCCTGGAAAATTTTGAAATTCAGTGCTTCATTTCCTGCATTCTGAGGCATTTTAGGAGCATTTAAGAACAAATTTTCCACTGCAATTTTATAAACAATATATCCCTTATTTTCATGTTTTTATGAACTACCCTGTTAAATTTGGGAAATATAATAAAATTAAGTTTTCTTAAAGGTAAAATTCTTTGTTTCTTTGAGATAATTAGCATAAATATGAATTACGTCAAGGTCGTACTTAACAGCAGCGACATACACTTTGAATGCGGTCCTATTGTTGCCTTTTCGAAAAACCATTTTCTTCCCTTCTTCTTTTCTTTTCTTTTCTTTTTCGATTTTTCAAGGGGAGGGTCCCCCTTGGATCCGCGCATGCTTAGTATTGACCTGAAATGGGTAAGGGAAACGAATCCTTTCCACCCATATCTGCCGAGCCTGATAACATTGATTTCAAAAGACAGTTGTACGTTATTCTATTTATCATGAAACTCATACAACCCACCTAGAACAACACATGTCCTAATCTCTTATTTCGTAAAGATTAACTTCCGAAGCAGAAATTAATAAATTCATATTTTACGGATTTGAACATTCATCCGCCCCTGAAACACTTGAACGAAACAATACGGCAGCCATACAGAACTTCGACAATGTTTATTGACTTTCTGATATTCTCATAAAAATATAATATCAATGAAATAAACTCTTATCTGCGTAAATATCATCAGCTTGAATAAATCAATACATGCTTTATTTCCACATTATTAAGCATCTGACTCAGACAACTACATGTCCAAAACTCCGAAAATTTCACTTCCAGTTCCAGACTCAGAGATACTTAAAATGTAATCACTAAATTTACACTGATCCAAGAAATCATAATAACACAAACATTTTTGCTACTATTTAACAAATACGGATGCCTTGAGTTAGGCGTAAATCAAGAATAAGTAAATTGTCAAGTGTATTGTAAACCTTTCCAAGAATTGATCTAATGGTTTGTAAACATTGTGACGTCATTAATTGATATTGTCTGTGTGAAAGATGTGGAGACAAGCATATTTAAAGAATTGGATTGAGATTACATACTTTTTTTTAAAAGTCATTTAACATCAAAACTAGATCTGTAGTAAAATTCGATGTGGAAGAAATATGTAAAAATTAGTCTATGAGTATGGGGGAAGCTTAATTTTGATATCAGTTCAATAACCTGATATCAAAATAAAATATCAGGCAAATAATATCAGGCACTTTGCAGTTTGTGTAGTAGTTGCATGATAAATTACTTTATAATTAAACTTATATCGCATGTGCAAGTAGCTGCGCGGACTAATCGTTTACCTACCAAATTACGGTTTTGATTGAATACTTTTTTATTTTTCAAATTTCATCTACAACGCCATGAAACCATTTATTGATTTCCAAAGTATATCTTCACTTTAAACGGGAGTGCTACTTATTGTTTTTATTAGTATTTAAATCAAAAACGACACAATACTACACGATACCTATAAATACTTATCCGCTCTATTATTAGAAGCAAAATAAACGCCTGCACAGTGTATTGTTTGCTGCCCACGTGATGTAAGTGCTATAAAATACTGTCGCGTCTCATTCTTTATTTATATCAATGTTTACAAAATAAAGCCAATGTTTACAAAATAAAGCGTTGTAACGGTTTATAAAAATGCGTGAGAGAAACTGCGAAAACTCGAATGTTCCCTTAAATCTTGAAACCAAAAACTTATCAACCATTTAGTTTATGTATATAATATGAAATAGTGGCGTCATTTTAACATTCGATGATACTTTTATTTTAAATTACACTTCTCAATATGTGGGTTAGTCGCTTTAAAACCCTTTCCCACATGGATACGTTTATCACCGTATCTATCGATTACCGAACAGAAACGTATTGACCCGAGTCTATCGGTTCCCCGATAGAAACGTATTATACCGATTAACGGCCATTTGAACAGAATCGTTTTATCCCGTGTCTCATAATCAATCGCTTTATTTTCGTTCTTTTCCTAAAGAAACGATTTCCGGATGTTTACTAACTCAAAATATGGGATTTCGTCATCATTATTTACGTACAAGATCATGTGGTTACTATTTAAATTTATCGAGTACTTTGCAAAGAAAGACACCGGGGTTTTTTCCTACATGTGCACGACGCTACGTCATGGAAAATTACTGAGAAAACTGCTTGCAACTGGCCGGTTCGCGGGCTTTCCTCGTTCTAAAAATAACAACCATTTAACATCAAAGTATTTTTAAATGTGTTAGGTCATGAAGGTCACGCGTGATACATGCGGATTTCCCCTAAACAACAATTTGTGTATACGATGGCTTGGAATTTATGGCCTTACATAACGGGAAGTGTTAATCAAAACAGAAGGACCGCGGCTTTCAAATATTTTATGACACCCCAAGAGTTAATTGCTGCGGAAGTCACCCGTGATGTACCGACGTTTGATCATCAAAATATTACGTAATATTATCTTAAAATTTTTAATTTTTAGCACAAGAATACTGTAGTCGGTTACGAGTCTCGATCTCAGCGATCTTTTTGCACTTTCAGAAATTTTATGATCCGTTATTTTTGTAGTGTTATTCAGTTTGATGATTGTTTTTTTATATAAATACTTACCGATTCCGATTCGGAAGATAAGTCTATTAACTATAAATCAAACTTTCAAACATCAAAATGAAATTGTATATGAATTTCAATGTGAAAGTAATCCAAAACAGAATTTTATGCCTAAAAATATATATTCCCGTACTTTAACACTTTATATCTTCGAAACTCAAAGAGAAACTACAATAAATTTTGTATCATCGGAAAGAGAATTTAAATTGCTACAAACTATATATTGACAAAAATAATGTCAAACTTACAGAAAATATTAAAATAATGACATTTTTAACATAAGTGTGTGTAATCACAAAATAATGCCAACACCTCTGTTCAGATAAGACAGTCACCTTTATCAGCCATATACCGATTATTGATTATTGATTATCACTTATCAGTGTTATGTAAAAGAGGTTACTTTGGCTTCTGTTCTGTGTGGTAAAGGGTTAAGAGTGAGAGGTTCTGGGTTAGATTCTTATTTGCAGGTTCCAGATGTTCTATAATATAGCGAACAGTATCAGGGATCATTGTTTAGCAATTCAGACCACTGTTGAATGTTAAATGGAATACACCCAAACGAAAATATCTAATATATTATGTCCCTTTGATGTTTCTGCTCTATATGTTCTAGAAGTTTTACATTTTCTTGATTACAAAAGTGACTTCTATATGAAAATATTGAATACCCATAACTATACGCTCCTGGTTAAAATATTGTGAATATATACCTTTTTAGAGAGATATATGGACATTTGCCTGCATTTCAAAGCTTTTAAACCCCATACCTATGATAAAAATAGGTATTTGATATGACGTTGTTAACAGTTATATCACCAGACAGGAAGTTATGAATACGAAGGCCTCTTTCGTGACCTTGATCATATGACAAAATTTTGAGAATTCTTTGTGTTTACGTAACATAGTCCAAAAAGCATACATTCTGTTTTCCCTAGATGCTTATTATCAACCAGCCAATCAGAATACTTCTCTAAGATCATAAGTTTTTATGAGATAACATCGGGGTCTTTATGAGTAAAAAATCGTTCTGTCATCGGCATAGAGTATAAATTCACAAATATTATCAATGCTCTCATTCAAATAGCACAGAAAGAGCAGAGGTCCTAACATACTTCCTTGGGACACGCCACAGGTGACAGTATTTGGTTTAGAATACTTTCAAACCTCCTGCACCACTAATGAAATGTTGTTTTCTTCAAGACATTGCCTCTTATATCTTATGCAGCATAGCATTTGCCCTTTTCCTTTGTTTTATTTACACACAAGATGTTACCTTATGTCTCTGTTTTACACTGATTCTCAAGCGATGACAAAGGAACAATGCCTTCCAAGAATTTCAGTGATATCACATTTATAATTTAATGTTATCAGCCTGATGCTTACATTTTACGTAGACATCCACCCGATTACGAAAAGATAGCTTAAAAAGTAGGTAAATGGCAAGTTATGTAAAAAAGGAAAAGACATAAAATAGGGCCGGACTGCGTCATTTGGCGTTGGAAAAGGACTAGCATTTATTTATTAAAAGTCCAAAGAATATTTGATTTTGACAAATCAACTAAGTATTCCCTAATCAACGTTATGTAACAGTTCTATCAGTTTTTGATTATATATATAGCAAGAGGGTCTTAAATCGCTCAATAGAGTTGATCTGGTCTATTAACATAGTTTTTGACCCAACATGACCAAGTTTTGAACTTGACTTAGAAACCATCAAGACAAACAATCTGACCAATTTTCATAAGGATTGGATCAAAACTATTGCCCCTAGTAGAGCTTTTACAAGTTTTTCATTTGATTTGACAGGATAACCTTGTATTTAGCCCAACATCGCCAGATTCAAACTTGACCTAGAGATCCTCAAGATAATTATTCTGACCAATCTTCATGAGTTTCAAATTTAATTATGGCCTCTAGAGTGTTAACAAGATTTGCCTTTGATTTGACGGGGTGACCTAGTTTTTGACCCCACATAATCCAGATTTAAACTTGACCTAGAAAGGCAAACATTCTGACCAATGCTCATGAGTTTCAAACTTAAACTTCGGACTCTAGAGTGTTTACAAGATTTTCCTTTGATCTAGCCTACTGACATAATTTTAACCCACATACCTAGAAGTTATCAAGACGAACAATCTGATCAAGTTTCATAAAGATTAGGTTACAACTGTGGCCTCTAGAGTGTTAACAAGTTTCTCCTTTGATTTAACAAGGTAACCTTGTTTTGACCAATATAACACAGATT
>NW_026463903.1:0-73418 GCF_021730395.1 Mercenaria mercenaria
GCAATGTTATTTAGGTAAAGTTCTACCAAATTCCATCAAATCATTCATTCTTATTAAAAACATGGCTGCCAAGGTGCGAAGCTAGTTTTCCCTATATGGCTTTATGGAATTATTTATACATCTTTTTCTGTAAATCTGCTAGCCGAAATTTAAAATATTTTGACACGTATGTTCGTTTGGAGACCCTCTACCAAGTTCATTCAAGTCTTTTGTCTTTGTTGCGCATCCAAAATCAATTAAATGAATAAATATATAGAAAGATCTTTATGAAACATCAACTTCAACCAAATTCTGATTGATTGAATCTGCTCAACAGAGGAATGAAAATTGCATCAGTTCGCACACCCTTTAGTGATTAATGTTCACCGCCATTATATTGCCAAAACATTCAATTTTGACAAATAGACCTGAATAATGCAATGTATCATTCCCATTTTGAAATATTTCATTAAAGTATAAATATATCGTGTGTATATGTTTGTTGACTTTTTACCTTTTCTATATGAAAAAATGTTTCAGTTTTGGTAGTTCATTACGATATCAATTTTCAAATAGAAAGAGTGTTTCGTTATATATAGAATAGACACGGTATTTGAGGATTGTGGAAAAAAAATCGATATTAATTTCACTTTCACAGTTTGTTCTTAATTTTGACGTTGCAAATGTATTTATAGTTAATTGCAATATACAATTACATTATATATTAAAGTAATTGTTCAACAGTAGAAAACTAGTTGGTCATCTGCAATTGTGTTCAGTATAGCCTAAAGATTTGATGTGAAATCATTATAATGTGCACTCAGTCGATGTACATTATTTTCTTACTGCGTCTATGTATGCGAATGAACAATATACTCACAGAAAAACTTACTAGAGAACACATGCGATTTCCTTCCCATACTTTCCAAAAATTATACGTATGCAGGTCATTTATAGTTGCAGATATATAAGCTGAACAAATCAAAAGTTAGTGGACTGAGAGTGATCAAGGCGAGCTGATATTTTGCAAAGGAAAGAAAACGTGTCTATCTGCAACTGTACTGTGCAGTTTTAAAGGTTGCTTATGCAACGGATAGTTTTCGGTTTAGCCAAGCTGTTATATGTAAAACCACGAAAATGCACTCTGTTGGTATACATGATTTACTTACTGTGTCTATGTATCCACCCAAATAGTCTTGTGTAAACAAGGTCTTTGTACCAATGCAATAGGAATTCGTCAGAGAACACGTGCCATTTCCTTGCCGCCATTCTTGTAGTCCAGTATTGTTGATCAAATTGATCTAAAAAAGGCAAATGCAGCGTACTGAACACTGAATAACAGGATACTTGGTAACGCAGGCAAAACATTTAGTATATCAAATTAAAAAGCTCAACAAGTGGAAAATTGATGGACAAGTTGGGTAATACATTGGAATACGCAGTTTTCGATTTCCGTTTGTATCTTTTATATACTTGTTTCATTGATCTGAAAAAGGCATATGCAAATGCCTAATTAAATGAAACAAATGAACACCTTTCTGTATAGATTACGACGACAGTAATATTTGTGTGAATATTTGCGGGGAAAAAGCAGAACATTATAGGCCGGTTATACGTCTAGAAATAAGTTAAGCACTATAGATTAATTCCAGCCTAAAATTGTTTTTTTTTAATAATTTTAATTATTTATGCAAGGAAACTGCCCTAAAAGAAATTCAAGCCAAACTCTAAAAATTAAGCTATATGTAAAGGCAGCTTCCTTTAGATTATGATTAAACAATTTATTGTATAATTATCAAAAAATCAATTGAACGAAGTACCGTTTCTTTATTCCACACATGCATTACATAGTAAAGCAGTTTTAAAAGCATTTTACATATGACTGCCACTGTTTATAAGGTTAAGCAAATTTGATGTAATGAAGTGACCCGCCAATCAGCAGTGACATTTCGGATACAATTTTGTTTCACGAATCCCCTATGAATCTTGATTTTTTAGTTATCAGAGCACAAAGTCCTCAAGGTGAGCTATTGAGAACAGTCATTATCAGGCGTCTGTCGGCGTGCGTCGTGAGTCGTCCGTCAACATTTGCATTGTGAACACTGTAGAGGCCATATTTGTAACCCAATCTTTATGAAACTTGGTCAGAATGTTAGCCTTGATAATTTCTAGGTCAGTTCTGAAACTGGGTCATGTGGAGTCAAAAATTAGGTCTGTAGGTTAGATCAAAGGAAAAGCTTGTGAACACTCTAGAGGTCACAGTTGTGACCCAATATTTATGAAACTTGGTCAGAATGATTGCCTTTGTGATTTCTAATTCAGTTTTGAATCTTGGTCATGTGGGGTCAAATCAAAGGAAAAGCTTATAAACACTTTAGAGGCCACAGTTTTAACTCAATCTTTATTAAATTTGGTCAGAATGTTTGCCTTAAAGTTCTCTAGGTAAAGTTTGAAACTGGGTCAGTAGGCCAGATCAAAGAAAAAGTTTGTGAACACTCTAGAGGCCACAGTTGTGACCCAATATTAATGAAACTTGGTAAGAATGATTGTCTTGGTGATTTCTAGGTCAAGTTTGATTCTGGGTTTGTGGGTTCAAAAACTAGGTCACCCGGTCAAATAAAAGGAAAAGGTCTTGAACACTTTAGAGGCCATAATTTTGACTTAATACTTATGAAACTTGGTCAGAATATTTGTCCTGTTGATTTTAGGTCAAGTTTGAAAGTGGGTCATGTGAGGTCAAAACCTAAGTCACTATTCCTGTTCCAAAGGAAAATCTTGTCAACACTATAGAGACCACAATTTAAGTTTGAAATCATGAGAAATAATCAGAATGATTATCTTAATAATCTATAGGTCATGTACGAATTTGGGTCATTTGGGATCAAAAACTAGGTCACCCGGTCAAATCAAAGGAAAATATTGTGAACACTCTAGAAGCCACATTTGTGACAATCTTTATAAATCTCGGCCAGAATGTTTATCTTGATGATTTCTAAGTCAAGTTTGAAACTGGGTCATACGGGGTCAAAAACTTGATGATCTCTAAGTCAAATTCGAAACTGGGTCATGTGGGGTCAAAAAGTAGATCAGTAGGCCAGATCAAAGGAAAAGCTTGTGAACACCCTAGAGACCAAAGTTGCGACTCAATCTTTTCAAAACTTGGTCAGAATATATGCCTAATGATCTCTAGGTCCACTTTTAATCTAAGTCCTTTGGGGTCAAAAATTAGGTCACATGGTCAAATCAAAGGAAAAGTTTGGGATTACTCTAAAGACAACAGTTGTTACTCAATCTACATGAAACTTGGTCAGAATGTTTGTCTGATGATCTTTAGGTTAAATTCGAAACTGGGTCATTTGGGGTCAAAAACTAGATCAATAGCTCAGACAAACTCTAGTGATTGATATAGGGTCATCATGACCCTCTTGTTTTGTTTCTGTTGTTTATTTCTGACTTTGAGACACCCATTATATCTCCAGTACCGACGAGTTTATTTCGAAATATGTATGTATACATTAGTTTAGCTATATTCTAAAGTTTGACACACCAATGTATTTCTGACAAAGAAAATAAATACTAAAGTCGCCTACAAATACTTGCTAGAAATCTCAAAATATATTTTTTCTGATATTCAGCGCTAGTATAGCAGTAGTAGAACAATACAGCATTTGGTCCACAGTAACATTCTCATTATTATTAATGAGCATGCATATAAGTTTATTAAAATAGAAATACTGCTGGTAAAATGCTCCATTTTGGAACAATTTTATCTGACCAAGATATGACGGATTACCTTCTACATGGTTGTCGTTTCTAAAAATGATTTTTGCAATAGAAATAGTGAAATATTTTAGTTCATTCTTTATATTTAAACCCCAGGGCTCAGTATAAAAGGAATGGCTCCACCCACAAAATGTTAATCATTGAAAATTCAAAAACCATTCAGACATCCTTCAGTTTTTGATATTTTTTTTCTAAATAACTCGAATAAGAGTGAAAATTATTAAATATATTTCGCCTCATCAATTCTCTAAGTTCTAATCTTTTTAATGATATTAAATTAAAGGCATACAAAAATATCTCATAGGAGTTATTCTGCTTGCAAAATAACAAGAATTTGAAAATTTGACAGTTGAAATTTGAAATCTGAACTCTGACACTGGTCATGTGATAAAGCAGAGCAGTCAGCAGGAAAATGTAAACACACAGGTCATGTCAGGTAACAAGGCACTAGTTGTTCTCAATAGGAAATTATCACACTGGCTACTTTACTGATAATCTTGCAGTTCCAGACCAGAGCTATTCTAAATAGTTGGTGGTAATTATAAATTATATAAAAAAAGGATGAATGACACTTATCTATTAATCTGTCATAAAACAAATTTATATAAATATGTATGCTACTATTGTTTGTTTTTTTTTATAAATTTGTTATCATAATTCCTACCAATGTTTACTGTGTTGTATTATTTATATTTTACATTTCACAGGTCCAGATCAAAGACTATTTAAACACTTCAAATCACAAACTGTAATCAAGTTAAATCAAATAATATGTACCAAGTGAATCAATAATATATTTCACTATAGAAAATCCTGAAAGTGATTCTTTGTACACAACAACTAAAAAGCATTGATGATTTAATAGTGCCTGTTTAGAATTCAGCTGTTACACATTGAGTTTAAGAGTAACACAATTCACTTGTGTATCTTCAACTAAATTATAGCAGTAAATTATGAATACTTCCTCTGACCCTATGTACATGTGTAGCTGATCAACAGGGATCAAATACTCTACTAATATCTTTTATCAGGGTCAGTCAGCTGATTCACCTTGCTGGAACAAACTGACCGTTTCTTGACCTCACTCACATTCATGTATTTTTAGGAAGCTCCTCCTACAATTTGGGTGTAGGGCCTACACCAGACTGGCCTTTAAAGCATTTTTATTTTCACTCAGTTAGTCCTGCCAAGCGACAAAGTATACATATGGAAAATTGTTTTGGGGTGCACATTACCTATTACATTGGATACGTAAATATTAAAAGAGCACTTAATTAGTACAATCAAGCGAATTTGCTTGTACGTGTATAATGTTTCCAATAAGCCACATAGGATAAACCAGCCGCAACCACAACAACAATGTTTACTGCAGTTAAAAGAGAGGATAATCGCCACTTGTTTACAAGGATACGGTATTTGAAAATATGTCTATCTTGAGCTCTATCGACTTTTTTTCGACAAGTCAGAATAATTAGTACCATTTTATAGTGTCTTTTATGAAATTAATTTTAAATCAACTAAGCAGTTTCTGATACGACAAAGAAAAAGTATAATTTGAGAATTCTTTGCGGATTGACATTAAGGAAACATTTGAGTAACATTAGTTTTAAATTGGGTCATCCGTTTTTTGATAAGACTTTGTGTTTAAGTGCTCACCATGTTCTAGTCCACGCCAGATAAACAACAGAGCTACATCTTTCAGCGGTATACGGTAAATGGCTCTGTTGCAACTTCCGAGCTAGTACATGTCGCGATAAAAGAACGTCAATAAAGGTGAGTGTCATTAGATTTTGTATTTTTACAAGCATTGTATTGAATATCAAAAATCGGGGAATAGTAGGCGATGTAGATTTGATTTAACTTTACCTAGGACTTTAAGTTCGCTAATTTATTCTTGATTTGTTGTCGTGGCGATGTTTATGTTACTATGATTAAACAGTCTAGGAAATAAGATCACATAACTTTTGAAGTATTTTTTCCTATATAACTCATATAACAAGTGACCGCCGGGGCGGATCTTCTTTTCACCCGATGGTTATAATTGGAATAATCTTGTTAGAGAACCACTAGGCAATGCTACACAATTAATATTAAAGGTCTAGGCCTTGAACTTTCAGTCAAGAAGATTTTTTTCATGTATACGACTATGTAAAACTTGGGTACACCGGGACATGTCCTCTTTTCACCCAAGTGGCATAATTTGAATAATTTTGGTAGAAAACTACTAAGCAATGCATACTTAATGCATACTGAATATCAAAAACCTAGACCTTGTACTTTCAGGCAAGAAGATTTCTTAAAGACACTGATTCTGGTATGCAAGGTATGTGGCCTATGGTCTGCGTATTGACAGTAAGATCCAATATACAAGACTGGACGATTGATAGACTTGCTTCTGTTTGTCATATTAAGCTACGGTGCAGTACATAGATTGCATGAAAGGGCGGATGGACCGTAATTTAACTTAAACAGGCATAGATTGCATGTGATATTATTCACCTTTATAGCAAATCAGTTCTCACTTCTATAACGAAAAGCCTGATTAAATTGGAACTAAACAAAGTGATCAAATACAACAGCATATCTATTTTTCAATTAATCAAGCTTTATAAACAATTATATCTCATTATTGCTTGATTTTTATAAAAGAAATTAAATAAAGAAAATGCATTCAAGCACTTTTTTAAAAAATAATGAATAATTCATTTATAAATAAATAATGTCTATTTTGAACTACATGTATAATATCTGTTTATTGCTGGATTTTTCATGAAGGTCCATATTTTTTTCATTTATTGAAAATATAACTGAGCGCTTCCTTAATTTCTAATAAAATCCAGCAATATTCATTTTTTCTGTTTTTATTTTGTTACTTAGATAAAAAGATCATAATTAATTAATAATTGAAAAAAAAATGTTTCTCTTATTGAGTTTTAAATAATTATTTCATTTTTTCATGAAATAAAGGTGAAAGTTCTCTAAAATGGTGAGAATTGTCTTGGTGTAAGAATTATAATTTAATTGGTCAGGACATTACTCAACAAGAATGAGCAATTACAATTAGTATATTATTAATTAAAATAATTTTGTGCATAATCTGTAAAAACAACTGCATTTCGATCAGTGAAATGTATAGCACTGGAAATAACCAATTAGCTTTACATATCAATAAAATTTATGATCCTCTGACATGGGCTACATGTTAAGTCTACAGAGGTGTTATGGACCCTTATCAGACTGCGCCAGACAGGATACTGTTAATTGGGGATTAAAGTGTCTGGCTTTTACGGGGGGGGGGGGGGGTCACTTATATAGGAGATTTTCTTTGCCTTTAAGATATTTTTCCAATATATGTGTATGTAAAACTTGGGAACCCTAAGCGGGGCCCCTTTTCACCCAAGGGATATAATTGGAACATCGGGAGTAGTTTTCCCGATATGGCTATATGGAAAAGAATAAAAAAAACTTCTCCTCTGAAACCGCTGACTTGATTTCAAAATAATTAGACAGCAATTTTTCTTGGCTGGCCCTCTGCTAAATTATCTATTGTTAACAAAACATGGTCGCCAGGTCATGCGGCTTGTTTTAGACACATCTGACAGTATATATGTATATAGGCAAAAACTTTCCTACTGACAGATTTTTTTTAAACTGTGTACTGACTGAGAATCGAATTTAAAACGGAAATATGTATCAAAAATCATAGGAACCGCTGCTTGATCTTGAATTATCTGCCCTTGAAAATAGATTTTTCAGTTTTGTTCGTCTTTCAAGAGCAGGCAGTTCATGACCAAGGCTAGGTACCTATGGTTTGCTTTATTTTTTATTTCTGTTTTTGATTTGATTGTCAGTAAACAAAGTTTAAAGGAGAAATTCTGTCCGTAATAAAATTTTGCCCCATGTCAATATAGACACTGTGGAATATGCCTTGACTATGAACATGACAAAAATGATACCTCAAAGTCCTGGTCTTTCCCATGGACCAAATTTCTTTAAACTTTATATACCGAATTCAAATGATGCTTAAACAAGAAATATAAGATAAAATACACAGTTTCCTTGTCTTAATCTTGAATTATCTGCCCTTAAAAATTGGATTTTTTAGTATTTTCTGATTTTTAAGGGCAGATAACTCAAGATCAAGCACAGGTACCTCTGATTTTTAATACATATTTCCGTTTTAAACCTGATTGTCTTTCAGTACACAAAATTAAAAAAGTTCTGTCCATAGGATTTTTTTTTAAAATGACAACATTATTTCTTAGATAACCCCCTTACAAATTCCTTCGAATCATTATGTTTCGTCTTGCAGTCTGGACTCTCTGTCTCATGTTCACAAAACATTTTCAGTCTCATCTAAGTTTGATAATAAAACTTTATTGGTCATTTATATCTAAATTGCACGTGTGAAATCATATATTATGTTGTTGCCTATTTTCGAGTGACTTTTTTAGTATTGATGGTCAGTCTTAGCTGTAATCTTATCTTGAAGATCAAGTAATTGAAAAGTTAACTATTAAAATTTCCATTTCAAACTCTGCACATATCAAATCATATTTCAAGATGTTGACTATTTTCGAGAGACTTTTTAGTATTGATGTTCAGTCTTAGCTGTAATTTAATCTCTCAAACAGCTGGCCAGATTGTAAAATATTTTTACAGCAATGTTCTTTAAGTGGTCCTCAAACAAATGTTTTCAAACATTTTTGTTTCGTTTGAAAACATGATTGCCAGGGAGCTGGCCAGCTTTCCTTAATGGCTACATGGAAAACTTCAAAATACATTGACAGCAATGGTCCTTAATTAAAGTTCTACCAAATTCTATCAAATCATTAATTCTTATTAAAAGCATGATTGCCAGTGTGCGAAGCTAGTTTTCCCTATATGTCTTTATGGAAGTATTTATACGTCTTCTCTAAATCTGCTGGCCCAAATTTGAAATATTTTGACACATATGTTCGTTTGGAGAGCCTCTACCAAATTCATTCAAGTCTTTCTTTATTGATGCGCACCCAAAATGAATTAAATGAATAAGTATATAGAAAGATCTTTATGAAACATCGGCTTCAACTAAATTCTGATTGATTAAATCTGGGGTCGTATTCATAAAGCATCTTAAGTATAAGTATAAGAAATTGATTATTTACTTAAGTATTACTTAGGTTAGAAATTTATTTTACTTAAGTATATTTGTTATTCATAAAACAACTTAATAAGTAATTCTTGTTTTTTATTGTGGACGAAAACATTAAAAAAAACAACATTAATTTCAGACAGATGCAACATGCACAATTATGTTTAAAGTGCTTTTATCTGAAAACAACACTTTACTCGTACTCATCACGCTATTTTATTTTCTGACTTAAGTCATTTCTTACGTATCTTAAGTTTTATCTGTTTTATGACTAGAACTTAAGTTTTTACTTAGACTTAAGTTGAAATCACCACAAACTTAAGTAAAATCTTAAACTTAAGTCAAAACGTATACTTAAGATGCTTTATGAATACGGCCCTGGTCAATAAAGGAATATATATGGCAACAGTTCGCACAGCTTTTAGTGATTAATGTTCATCGCCGTTATAATTGTCAAAACATTCAATTTCGGTAAATAGACCTGAATAATGCAATGTATCATTCTCATTTTAAAGTATTCAATTAAAGTCTAAATATATCGTGTGCTCACTTTTATTTACTTCTTACCTTTTTCGTATGAAACTGCACATAAAATATTTCCGCTTTGTTGTTTTATTACGATATATATCAGCTAGAAAGAGTGTTTGGTTATATATTTAACAGACACAGTACTTGATGATTGTGAAAAAAAAATCGATAGGAATTTCACTTTATAATTTGTTCTTAATTTTGACGTTGCAAAATGGTAAGATATTTTCATTAATAATAGCATTTGTTCTTTTTGAATGCAATGGTAACCTATTAACCGCGAGAGATGTATTTTGTGAAATCTGTATTTTCCACGTCTGCTATGGTTGCATTGTAATTCGTATTGTTTTTATGTTCCTGATTTTACTGTTTTTATGTTGTAGGTTTTTCTTCATGTACTTTACTGGTACTGTCCAACCAATAAATAGAAGAAACTTTTACATAGTTGTCTTTACAATCTACCATTACTACAAAATGGCTCCACGACGAGGCGAACAGTAAGAAAACCAGAACGGCGATATGAAGGTACACCACGTATTCTATGGTGAGGAGGTTGTTCTGATACCCCGACACCCGCACGAGAGGAAGAGGAGTTTCAGACAACGCCGGCAACCTTATCTATGGTATACCATCCCTTTCCCCACCCCAACCCTTTTTTTCTTTAAAGTGTACACTCACGCGAGTAGACTGTCAATTTTGACAGCTATTAATCAGCTGTATTCACATCACGTGACTGTGACTTTTAATCCAACAAAACACAGAGCAAAGAGGTGGAGGAATATGATTGTGATATTAGTGTTGTTTTAAAAGTGTTTTTATTAAATAGTGTATTTTTGTGGATTAAATTGGATTTGTTGGAACCGTAAGTACATTTTCTTTGATACATCTTTTTTAATTTTTTAATTTTCGATAAGTAATACTGCGCACTATTTTCTGTGTAAATCTAGCGCATAGTTTAAAAGCTAGGACTATTTCGTAGTTGTAACCAAACGAGTTTTGTGTACTTCTCAACTTCTGATAAATTTTGTAACAGTAAGAAATACTTTCTTGGTAGTTTTCATTGGTTTGGCGTTGTTTTTGACCGTCGCAGTCTAACTTCTGAATTGCTACGTACATTTACATTGCTGTATCCTTTTTTCATACATTTTCGCAACATCATATTTTTTGTCATTTTTGAGAAGTTATTCCCAAGTAACTTTTTTAAGGTTGTATTACGGTTCCGTGTGATACAATTTGTATTTTTGTGTATCATATATTCCTTGAATGTGTTTTGCTTGCTGCATGATGTACTCATATTGTATTCACTTTCATTGAAAATTTGCAAGCCTTATTTTGACATATAGTGTGCTGTTCACTTAGATTCCCACTAGTATACAGTATATTGATAAGAAACATATAGTGTGGATTACTAGTCTAGTTAGCTTAGTTAAGTAAAATATCAAGGTTTAGAAAATTTTAGGGTGTTCAATTCTTTGCGTTCACTGAGTTCGACCTGATTTCTTTACTTTCCCAACTAATTGCACTGATTTTTTGCTTTGGTATAATTTACACTGCACAATTTTCCGTGTGGTGTGAGTCCTGATAGGTGAGTGTGAAATATTCGTAAACACACATTTGCGTTATTCGTTTTGCCATTCGAAGTGTACCCCCATTTCATGTGTGTTTGTTCGTGTTTACTGGTAATTTGTGTACATAGTAGACACTTGTTAGACAGCATTTCAGATACATAAACTCTTGATTTCTGAAATTTGCATCAAAAGATTTCTCATAAAGTCCATATTAGTTTATAATCATGCTGTGTTTTGTTTAATTTTACTTATATATGACCATATTTGTGTTTCTATAAAGAAATTATCACAGATTAATAGTTTTCAGATTTGCTATTTTGTTTTCATTCAACATATTCAGACATTCTCGCATTTAAATTTAAGTTGATTACACAATATTTATTTCCAGTATCCTGAAATCGCTGTAATTTTCTACTTTCACTTTCAGTTTTGCAGTTTTCATTTGAACAAATATATGTAAAGTAATAATATATATTTCATTTTCAGCATTTTATGTACAGGTGCTGATTTTTACCAGAACAATAGAGATTCCAGTAATTTATACATATTTATTTGCAGCTTGATTTATCTAGAACAGGTCATAGTAATATTAGTATTTGAAGTTGCAAATCATATTATTTCATACAGTACTTGTGTTTTAAGTGACTTTAGTGTATTTATTGGTCTGGTGAACCTGCGTACATTTATTTGTGTAGCGTTGATCAGTATATGATTTAACTGTTCAATACACAATACATGTGTTGTGTTTAATCACAGTTCACTGATATTTGACAGCATAGTTGAATATTGACTTTTCACACACAGGTTACAGTTTGTTTACAAATACTGTAGATCATTTTACCTACATTTATTCTACACATCCTTTTGTTATAGGGATTAGTGACAGCAGTATATTGAATATTTCTATACTGGGTTGACCTTGAAGTTTTGTTTAGATATTTAGAAGTTGACAAGACACTATTTCTGAGTTGAAGTTGAATTTAATTCAGCACTTGATTTTTTAGGGATTGTTTAGTAATCGCTGCACTTAGCTGAATTATTTTACAGCCGAACTTTGCATTTAGCCTATAGTTCAAAATTTGTTATTATTTCCTTTCATCAGCTGCAGTTCTTAATTGCATCCTTTGAAAATCAACTTGATTTTGAACTTGGAAATATTTAACTTAAATAGTTAAACAAACACTTCAAACTTAGAAGATTTGAATTTGAGTTTCAGTACAAACTCAGTTGATGTACACTTTACACATACTTATTTAAAACTAGAATTTAAGCCAGTATGAATTAATAAAATACTTTGTATATATTTACAGCATTTTGATATTTTTTATTTTTGTTGGTAATTTGAGGATTACCTTGTACATTGATAGTTTTTATTTTTTATTGTGTCGTCTTTTCAGTTCTTACTGAAGCAGAACGTACTTGAAAACTCTCTTTGATATTTTTATCTTGGTACAAATATCATTCAAATATGTCTGATACCGAACCGGAACCTGCACTGGGTGCTGTAGGTGGCAGTTATATGGAAGTTCTAATGCATTCAGAGGAAAACATGTTGAAAGCCCTCTCTGCCAAGTACAACATTACACCCAAAGGTACCACTCCTACTGATATACCTACTATAGATATTATGTCTAAGAACCCTCTCATGTTCCCACCCACATGTCTGCCTTCCTCACCTGTGCGTTTTATGAATCCTAGTGTTTCCTCTCCCTCTTCAGTTCGTCTTGGTAAAATTCCCAAGATTCCTTCATTCTCAGGAGATGAGCCAGTACCGAAAAATGAAGTCGGGTATTATGAATGGAGACATGAGATACGCTGTTTGAAGGACACTACACTTTCAAATATGCAGATTTTGCAGGCCCTGCGTAACTCTTTGAGGGGAACAGCACGCCGCCTTGTAGTTTCTTTAGGTGATTCTGCTTCTATAAATCAGATCTTTACTAAAATTGATGTAAACTTCTCCGAGCCTTCTCGGAAGGGGATTACCATAATCGAGTTCTTCAATGCAACCCAGAAACCTAAGGATCTGTTAGTTTTTTTGAAAGTCTCCTTGAATACATTCTAGAAAATGCATTCGAAGGTGGACACCTCCCTAGAACATTCAAAAATGAATTGATGTGCGAAAGGTTGTGGCCCGGTTTGCACTCCGAGTCTTTACAGAGCAATGCCTGACATTCCAATGATTCTGTTTCTGATTTAGATGTTTTATTGAGACACGGTTGAGAAAGAGTTACGGATGAACCATCCAAAACCCAAGCCACATCAGAATCAACAGACCTATGACGATGATGTCAAGCATAAAATGGCTGAACTACGGCAACGTGTCAATCATAGACTGAGTAGTCTGCAGTTTAGTATCGACAAGAAGTTTGCTGCAATCACCCAAAAGTTGGAAGCGCTGACTCCATTTAACAACCATCCCACACCTGTTTCCCAGCTACCCCAGCGTTTTCCACCCCCGCCCCCACCCCTTCAATTGCCTTTTTAGCAACCTAAACAGCAGCACCCCAGACAAGGTCAGAGACGTTCATCACGAGGACGAGGTAACAAAGGTTATACACCAACCTATGACCAAAAAGCCTAACCGCCTCTGCCAATTTTCAAGGCCACTCTAACAATATTGATGTTAAATCAAGTTCTTTTTCAGTTGCTGCAGATTCCAATACCCTCACAGACGTACTAATTGGTGACTCCAATGTAACTGATGTTGTTGTAAATAATGTTACCGCTTTCGGTCTAGTAGACAGTGGTTCCATGGTTACAACTGTCGCAAATTCTTTTTATCAGTTATTGCCCAACAAACCACCGTTACTTGATCTAGCTGACTTTGGTGTTGATTTGAATGTTTCAATAGCCAACGGTAACCATCTAAACATATTGGACTATATTGAAGCTTCGGTTGCAGTACCATTTTTAGATTTTAAATTGTCAGTTCCTTTTCTGGTTGTTCCAGACACTGATAGTAACAGGTCTTGTCCAGTTATTTTAGGTACAAATGTGATTAGACGTTTTAAGTCAGCTGGTGCCGCAGTCGCTTTGTCAAATGCATGGCAAATGGCTTTTGATTCTCTTGTTTGCCAGCCGGTCATGGTTAAGTCTACCAATGAGCATACAGTCGGTTGACACGGTTGAGAAAGAGTTACGGATGAACCATCCAAAACCCAGGCCACATCAGAATCAACATACCTATGACGATGATGTCAAGCATAAAATGGCTGAACTACGGCAACGTGTCAATCATAGACTGAGTAGTCTGCAGTCTAGTATCGACAAGAAGTTTGCTGCAATCACCCAAAAGTTGGAAGCGCTGACTCCATTTATTTATTATTATTTCTTTATCGGACCTTACGAGTCCATAACTATGAATGGCATTGCCAGAGGTCTTAGTCATTCAGTTCAGAAAGTGGTTACTGAAAATATTTCTTGTGACAGCTCTTACTTAGTAAGACCCCATGTTGTTCAAGTTCCTCAACACGGTAATTATGCCAGTGTACCAGTCCGTTTGTGTAACATGTCGGCCAAATCTGTTTTCATCAAGCCGAAGTCTTATCTTTGTTTTATCAATGAAGTTAAGGTAGTGGTTAATCTTGCCTCTGACTTGACACCTCCATCTACTACTTCTAATTTTGTTGAGGATCTTGGTTTGAAGATAGACACTGAGAAGCTATCACCGGAACAGTTACTTCGTGTGCACCAGGTTCTAGGTAACTGGAAACACATCTTTTCTACTGGCCCCACAGACCTTGGTTGCAGCAATCAATTGAAACACATAATTGTTCTTGAGGATGACACCCCTTTCAAGCAAACCTACCGAAAGATTCCTCCGGGAACGTACGAAGAAGTACGTCAACATCTACGAGAAATGCTTGATATTGGTGCCATCAGAAAGAGTGACAGCCCCTATTCCTCCAATGTCGTGTTTGTTCGTAAGAAAGATGGGTCTCTTCGTCTTTGCCTAGATTACAGGTTACTTAATTCTAAAACTCGGAAAGATGCTTACATGCTGCCTAGATTCGACGACACAGTTGACCTACTTATAGGTTCCGAATTCTTTTCTAAACTGGACCTTCGTTCCGGTTAGTGCCAGGTTGAGATGGAAGAAGAGTCCAAGTCAAAAACTGCCTTTTCTGTAGGAAAAATTGGATTTTATGAGGCAAACCGAATGCCTTTTGGTTTAGTCAATAGTGGTGCAACATTCCAACGACTAATGGAAAATTGTATTGGTGATTTGCTATTGCGAGAATGTCTGGTGTTTTTAAATGATATTTTGATCTTTTCAGAGACATTCGAGGAACACATATATCGTCTCGAGTCAGTGTTTCAACGTTTCGAAGACAATGGTTTGAAACTTAAAGGTTCCAAGTGTGAACTCTTTTAATCTTCAGTCGTTTACTTTGGAAATGTCATTTCCAAGGACGGTATTTCTACCGACGCAAAGAAGACTTCCGCTATATTAAATTGGCCAGTCCCTACCAATATTTCCGAACTGCGCTGTTTTCTTGGCACCGCTGGATTTTATCGTCGCTTCATCAAAGATTATTCCAAAATAGCCCAGCTCCTTAACCATCTTGAAGGCCATGGCACAAAGAAATCCAAGAAGTCTAAGTCTGAGAAGAAAACCAAGTCACCTGTAGACTGGAACTGGGGTGAAAGACAACGATCTGCCTTTCATCTTCTTGAGGAGAAACTCACATCTCCTCCTGTTCTTGCCTTTGCAGACTTTTCTAAGCCCTTTATTGTCCATTCTGATGCTAGTGGGTCTGGATTAAGAACAGTTCTGCTCCAAGAGCAAGAAAATGACAGCCAAAGAGTGAAAGCTTATGCTAGCCGAGGACTCCGGCCAGGTGAACGGAATTATCCAGCACACAAACTAGAGTTCCTTGCGCTGAAATGGGCAATATCTGAACAATTTCATGATTACCTTTACGCCAACTCCTTCACTGTTTTTACTGACAACAACCCGTTGACCTATGTTTTATCAACTGCCTGCAAAGCTTGATGCTACTAGTCATAGGTGGGTTGCTGCTTTATCAACTTATGATTTCAGTATAGTCTACAAGTCTGGAAAGCTTAATACCGACTGTGATAACCTTAGCCGCAAACCAGAGTACTTTTCTGAAGCTGTCAAAGCTATATGTCTTGGCGACACAGCTTCTGTCTCTCCCGTTGAATATTTATCTGGTGACTCAGCTCCTCAGTTGGCCAATGAAGATATAGTCAACCCTATCGATTGGGGAAAGGAGCAGGCCAACGACCCTAACATAGCAAAGGTTATCTCCATCCTGAGATCCGGTTCCCGACCCAGGGGTAGAACGATCTTCCTACAGAGGTAAAGTTCCTGCTTCGTGTCTTTAACAAACTTCATTTCAGATAAGGTGTTTTTTACAGAACCGCATCTCTGGATGGTGAAGAGGTTTATCAGTTGGTCGTTCCGGAGACATATAGAGGTATCGCTTTCCGAGGGATCCACGACGATATAGATCATCTGGGAAGAGAGAAGTCATTATGGCTCGCTCGTCAGAGATTTTATTGGCCGGGGATTGAACGAGATATTAACTCTAGGGTATCTTTGTGTAAACCTTGTATTTGCAGGAAAAGCCCTCAAGTCCCTGCAGCTGAGCTTAAGCTCATCCAAACCTCCAGACCTATGCAATTAGTCTGCATGGATTTTCTTAATCTTGAGAAATCAAAAGGTGGTTATGAGGATGTTTTGGTTATAACAGACCATTACACGCGTTATGCCAAAGCTATTCCTTGCAGAAATCAGAAGGCTACCACTACCACTAAAGCGCTTTATGAAAATTTCATTGTTTACTACTCCTTCCCAGAACAGCTCCACTCAACTTTGAGAGCAAAGTTATCAAAGAGCTTTGCAAGTTAGCTAATATCCACAAGACCCGCACAACCACTTACCATCCCATGGGCAACCCTTCCGCAGAAAGGTTTAATTGAACACTTCTACGGATGTTGGGGATATCAGCGGATGACAAGAAAGCAAACTGGGCAGAGTATGTTCCAAGCCTTTGTTCAGGCATATAATGCCACCAAATCCAGTTCAACGGGCTTCTCTCCACATTTTTTAATGTTTTGGTGGCATCCCCGCCTTTCTGTTAACGCGTTTCTTGGCACAACTCCCAGAAATGACAGTGCACCTGGACATGTTACATATGCCAACAAACTACAAGAGCGCCTTAGTTACGCCTACCGTGTTGCTGGTGATGCCGCCAGGAAAAGGGCCGAGCAGAATAAAGCCGCATACGACCAAAAGGTTTGTGAAAACAAGTTGACCGTAGGTGACATTGTATTGGTGAGACGCCTTCATCTCCAAGGCAAGAACAAATTGGCTGACAAGTGGGGGAAGGACCTCTATGTTGTAGTTGATATCCCCTATGAAGACCAACCGGTCTATAAGGTTCAGTTAGAGACCCGCGAGGGACCTATTAGAACTTTACACCGGAATCTGTTACTCCCGACATCCAGGATTCACCCACACCTAAACGAGTCCGTAAGGTCAGATCTAGGTCTACTCCGCCACAAGATGTCGAGTATGATGGAGATTCTAGTTCCAGTTCCAACACAGATATTGACGTCATTCCTATGCGTAGAAATCTACCTATTGGTCATTCATCTAGTCCACCGACTAGTGTTAATCAGACTTCACCTTTATTTCAAACCCAATCTGTGACACATTTCGTCCCAGATTCACCAAGTTTTGTTTTGCCCAACCAGTCGTTACGAACACCATTTCCAGTCGCTACACCAGTTGAAAGCCCACAAACATTTTCTCCTCCAACAAGACCCAGACGCGACAGGCGTAAACCAGAACGCTACGGAGAATGGGTTTATCAACAGTCAATTGACAAAACAGAGTATTTTGCCTGATATTTATTTGCATTTTAATGTGTCTACAAATTAGTGTTTTATAGCCTACAAATTTGGTGTCTTGTAACCTAGAAAGAGGCAAATGTGTTGTTTTTTTCAGTTGTTTGTAGCAGTTCTTTGTTACAAGTATTTGATTTATGTAGATTGTGTGGAATTGAGCTGTAATATTCAGGAATTTGCAGTTTTCATTTTTCAGCATCACACATTATACATAAGATTTTCAAGTTGTTTTATTTTCATTTATGAAACTTCTTTTTCAGATATAAGTTTTTGCGAAAGGACTTTTTTGCCTATCAATGCGAAATAAATTCTATGTTGAATGTATTCGCAGAAGTTTCAGCAGAATTTGATAACTTTGATTTAATGCTTTCTCTAGCATTAAAATACTATATCTTGTTTATTGTTGTATATAATTTTATGACTTTGTTTCTATCTTATAGAATGAGGAGCTGAGATTATTTCATCACCCAACATTGATTTTACTAACTCTTTAAATTTATCAAATTTAGTACTGATTTACCAAATTCAAGAGAATTAACTCCTGTCATAGTATTACATACTTCATGAGATGGATTAATTACACACTGTGGTCTAATATTTATCTTTACTTATTTTGATTTCAGAATTAGTGTACTTTGATATTCAGAAAGGCGGAATTTAAATTACCCTTATTGTATTCTTAGTTTCCAGAATGTCAGAGACATTCCAACAAAGTGAGGGAGTTTGTAGTAATGTCAAGTTTCACTTTATTTAAATTGATGAAATACTTCACTTTATTTTATTTATGGTTAGGTTGTATATCAGCACTCCGTATTCCGTTGTATGATGTTTGTACTCTGTGTTTCGTTGTATCGTATTGTATTATACTCCGTGTTTGTATTATCATGTCCAGGCATTTTTCCACTCGTGCATTTGAACTTGCTTTGTAAAAAAGGAGACGTTTTCATTGGTCAGTTATGTTCATGCACAAATAACAACTTTTTGCGTGAACTAATATTTGCACGGCCTAGTGAACGCAACTTCCTTTAGAACTACTTTTATATTTGTACGTCAGTAATTTAACGTCCTTATCTTTGCACACATTACTATTTGAAGATATAAGTGTACCTTTGGTAGGTCGATTCTGGTAAGATATTTTCATTAATAATAGCATTTGTTCTTTTTGAACGCAATGATAACTTACTAACCACGAGAGATGTATTTTGTGAAATCTGTATTTTCCACGTCTGCTATTGTTGCATTGGTATTCGTATTGTTTTTATGTTCCTGATTTTACTTTTTTTATGTTTTAGGTTTTTCTTCATGTACTTTACTGGTACTGTCCAACCAAGAAATAGAAGAAACTTTTACATAGTTGTCTTTACAATCTACCACTACTACATGTATTTAACGTTAAATGCAGTGTACAATTACATTATATATTAAAGTAATTGTTCAACAAAAGAAAACTAGTTGGTCATCTGCAATTGTGTTCAGTATAACCTAAAAGTTTTATGTGAAATCATATAGACTAATGTGCACTTAGTCGATGTACACTATTTCCTACTGTGTATATGTATGCGAATGAACAATATACTCACAGAGATATTTAATAGAGAACACATGCGATTTCCTTCCAATATTTTCCCAACATTATTCGTCAAGTAGGTATGAAAAATGCAGACGAAGCGCAATGAATTCATGCAGGTGATTAATAATTGCAAATATATAAGCTGAACAAATCGAAAATTAATGGACTGAAACTGATCAAGGCGAGCTGATGTTTTGCAAAGGAAAGTAAGCGTGTCTTTCTGCAACTGTACTGTGCAGTTTTAAATGTTGCTTATGCAACGGATAGTTTTCGATTTAGCTAAGCAGTTTTATGTAAAACCATGAAAATGCACTCTGTTGGTATATATGATTTACTTACTGTGTCTATGTATCCACCCAAATAGTCTTGTGTAAACACGGTCTTTGCACCACCCCAATAGGAATTCGTCAGAGAACACGTTTCATTTCCTTGCCGCCATTCTTGTAGTCCAGTAGTGTTGATCAAATTGATCTGAAAAAGGCAAATGCAGCATACTGAACACTGAATTACAGGATACTTGGTAACACAGGCAGAACATTTAGTATATCAAATTAACAAGCTCAACAAGTCGAAAACTGATGGACAAGTTGGGTAATACGTTGGAATATGCAGTTTTCCGTTTGTATTTTTTCTATACTTGTTTCATTGATCTGAAAAAAGGCATATGCAAATGCCTAACTAAATGAAACTAATGAACACCCTTTCTATATACAATGTAGATGACAACAACAGTAATATTTGTGTGAATATTTGGGGACAAAAGCTGAATATTATAGGCCGGTTTTATGTTTAGGAATAAGTTAAGAACTATATATTAATTCTAGCCTAAAGTTTTATTGATTAATAATTTTTAGTCACTTATGCAAGGAAACTGCCCTAAAAGCAAGTCAAGCCAAACTCTAAAAATTAAGCGATATGTAAAGGCAGCTTCCTTTAGATTTTGATTAAACAATGTATTGTATAATTTTCAAAACAAATCAATTGAACGAAATAAAAGTACCGTTTCTTTATTCCATACATGCATTACATAGTAAAGTAGTTTCGAAAAGCATTTTACATATGATTGCCGTAACTGTTTATAAGGTTGAACAAAAATGATCTGATGAAGTGACCAACCTAGCAGCAGTGACATTTCGAATACAATTTTGTTTCACGAATCCCCTATGAATGTTTTTTGTTGTTGTTGTTGTTGTTGATTTCTGACTTTAAGACACCCATTATATCTCCAGTGCAGACGACTTTGTTTTTATGTATGTATACATTAGTTTAGATATATTGTAAAGTTTGACACACCAATACTGTTTTGACAAAGACAGTAAATACTAGAGTCGCCTACAAATACTTGCTAGAAATCTCAACATATCTTTTTTTCTGATATTCAGAGCTAGTATACCAGTAGTAGAACAATACAGCATATGGTCCACAGTAACATTCTCATTATCATTAATGAGCATGCATATTAGTTTATTAAAATAGAAATACTGCTGATAAAAAGCAAGCGCCTAAGCTCCATTTTGGAACAATTTTATCTCACCAAGATATGACGGATAACCTTCTACATGGTTGTCATTTCCAAAAATGATTTTAGCAATAGAAATTATGAAATATTTTAGTTCATTCTTTATATTTAAAGCATTTTTACTTTCACTCAATTAGTCCTGCCGAGCGACAAAGTATACATATGGAAAATTGTTTTTGGGTGCACATTTATGGCAAGCCAATTGTCCAATAATTACGTGAACCCCGGTTCACGGTCGAAAAACTAGGATTAAGGAGGTAGGTTACCTTAATATTTGTATTAAAAACAATTCATGAACCTGTCTCCGATCTGATGCTTTATGGTTTAATAATGCAGAAATAATGAATATATTACCGCAGAAACGCTTCAAAACAATGTTGCCTTAAAATGACGTCATTGACGTCATGACGTTACGTGTCAGTTACCGTGCAAAATCAATAGCTTTTATTTTGAAAGTACGTAATTCTGTGCATTTTCTTGATTTGAACTTTTTACAAACAGCCATTATTTGCTGAAATATTTTTTTATGACTCTTTTGCTCTGAATTATAATCAATATTTTGCTTCTTTTATGTAGTTATATTGAAATATTATGCGGAATGTAAGAAAATGGATGATGGTAACCAATGTAATTTGGAATATAGCTGGATGAAAGGTTACTTGTTACGGCCATTTTCAAATAAAAAACTTTCAGTTTGATTTGAAATACCTATTTTTCAGTTTCCTTGATAGTTTGTTACAAAGATACTAAAACTAAGCTCTAAAATTGTTCAAATTTCAGTAGAAAAGTGTAGTTCCTTGAATTGAATTGATGTTACCATAGAAACGAAGCCCGTGACCTATATATCTAAATGTAAAATTCAAAAGCGTTGACACTGGTCTATTTAAGGAACACAGCTTCGGCTTTTTATTTTCATTTCAACAATATCTATGAGAATAATAGCAGCATGCTGAACGATTTTTCCATGAAAAAATGCCAGACGAAGGGTACTGCTGTAAGTATTTTAAGCTGTGAAATTTGTTTTTAATTAGTAAATGCAAATAACACGAAAATATAACTTACGTTAGAAATAATATGTTTTAAAGCTACATTAACAAGAAAAATAATTGTATTCAATATTTTTTTATAAGAAATTACGATAAAGAGCAAGATATAAGCTATTTTAAACATCTCTGTTGCCATGGTTACTTTAAACTTTATGACAAATAGGGTACGATGTAAAGTGCTTGGTATTTTGCAAATAATATTACCCAAATATTCCATGTCGGTCATTAACAGAATTGCACTGAAGCCGTCGAAAACCCCGTGTTTCATACATAGTTGTTTAAAAATGAGAGAAAATGTGTTACCATGGAAACACGAGCCCCGTGACATATACATTTTAAGCTTATAATAGAAAGCTAACACGCATACAAGTAACATTATCAATTATTAGTCTGCCTATATATCCAAAAAAGAGGCCTAGAAATTGCCTTTGATGGCATTTTTTGTTAATGCCCGACAGCCATATTCATTGTTAACTTTATAAAAATTGGAAAGTTTTCAGGGGGGCTGTCGCCTTCTAAGGGCCATAGTAAGGTCACAGCACAAGGCCAAAGGTCAATAAGTGCATTTTTGTTATAAACTTCAGATTTTCGCCATTTTTGCTACATTCTAATACAAACTTGTAATTTTTCGTTTATAATTATGAATCTGAGAAATAAATTTATTGCATCTGAGACTGGCAAAATTCAAAACCGCTAAGGTTATTTCTATAGAATAAGTTTAACTTTTCGTACGTTATGATATTTTGTTCATTTATGGAAGTTATCTTTCTCATGTTTCTAAAACCCGTTTTCAAGCTAACAATTTCCATAAAAGCTGGTTGGTTACCTGTATGATTGTCTGTTTGAACAGTACATGTAGAAAGAAATCTATGGCGCGTATTTTATAAAGACTAGTACAGTCAAACTTCGTTTGCTCGAATTCGGATTATCCAATTACTACTTTTGGCTGGAACTTAGTGACAGGTCTATATAATGTACATTTCACGTTTGCTTGTACTCTTGATATCTCGAACATATTTTGCTTGTCCCGTCGAGCTCTAGCGAACATATTTTGACTGTACTAACTGTTGACAGATCTAAAGATTCCTTCGGAAGCATAGAACTCAAGGACGTAAAAATGGCAAACTCGGTTTGATTAAGTCTGTTTGTGAGATGTGCAAATTCTCGCAAGTACATATTATCTAAAATGATCTATGCTGTCAATCAAAACTCTATTCCAGTGGTTTACGCTTGTGCTGTAGCAATTTCATGAATGTGTGGGCGTTTAGAAATACTACAAAGTGTAAATATAAATATTAGATAACAGCAAATGTTATGGGGTTTTTTTTGTGTTTAATTTTTTTCTTTTTTTTTCTTTTTATTCCATTAGCATGAAAATGGTACTTTTCATATTTTTGAAACAGGTAAAAAATATTTCTTTGTACATTAACATTAGGCGATTATAAGAACTGGTAACCGCTCTTCAGGTGTTTTCAATATATACAAGTTTGTAACTATTTGTTTGTGTTGCTTCTATAGATGTCATATTAACTTCAAAAAGGCTTGATAATTGTCAGTGAATTTGAAAGCATATCGAATGTTATTAGTATGATCTTTATGACTGTGAATATAGGAGCAAAGCGTGTTTGTTTTCCTGTTACAACACCTTCAGATTTCCGAGTGACTGGTTGGTGATAGAACCGAGTAGAGCAAACTTACCAATGTATCACAAAGGAATCTACAGATGTTATGAAATAAACAAATGTGAGCTTACGCTATTGTAGCCTTAAACGTGTAAAAAGAAATATATTGTCAATTAGATTCAGTACGGATGCTAGAATGAACTACCCTTATATAGAAACTTCTTACCCTTATATAAAAAATGAATAAACCCCATAACACTTCGCAAGCTATACGTCTTAGCCTGACATATTCAATCGGCATTATTTGTTTATTATAAACCCATCGTTTTGAATTCCAAATCTCTTCTTCATGCTCTTCTCATCCTGCAGGAAATTATTTTTACGCTTGGTAACTATCGACCCACCGTATTTCATTTTGATTAGGTGAACCATCTTCTGTCAGTAATCATGAAAATATCGGAGGGTATAACTTCAATATTTCACTGAATGAGCCTCAATGTTACTATTATAAAAGATTCTAAATCAACCTTCTGATGTTTTTATACCTTTATTTTTTATTTTTTATTTGTAAAACATCTGAATGACTAATGTTTCAGTGTCAAGACACAAGCTTTCTTTCACAATGTTATCAAGGACGTCCTGTCTGAAACCATGTGTCAGATCTGTAAATTGTTACGATCTGATTCGTTTTCAACTTTTGTTTTGAACAGGAAGTAAGAGTGTAGAAGCAAAGCCAAAGATAAAAAGAATCGAAACAGAAATAGCGTGCTGAATTTTCAGAATAAAATGATGCAAATATCGCATTAAGAGCTTCGGTGAGAGAAAATCTAGTTCTTGAAATGTGCTACTTAATTGCAAATACATAAAATATGATGATAAATGCCTGACCGACAGTAAAAAAATAGAACTATATTACAGCAAATCAAGGGAATAGTGTATATATAAACTAGTTGATATCCTACAGATCTGTTCTGTTTAGTTTATTACCGTACATGTACTGTGTACACCTATGTTGTGACCAGTATTTCAGTTATTCTTCTAAATGGCTCTATTTAACCATCACCGCGTGGACAAATTAGCATAAATATATATCATGTAATGAATCATCTCCAGATTTGAAATCATTTCTTTAGTGGCTGTAGAAGGATTTCATATATAGAGAATATTAGGTTACTGTCTTATAAATTTAAATTTATTAAGTGAGTCGGAGAAAATATAAAAGTCAAGGCTCTGCCGAGACTTTTATTTTTTCGTAGACGAACTTAATAAATTTAAATTTATAAGACAGTAACCTAATGTTCTATTTATCCTACCTTCTGATCTAAAATCATTTTTTAATTAAAATTCAAAATTTACCACCAACTAGATCGGAGTCTGTCTTGCACGGAAATTAATACGCCCCACCATTACACAAACAGGTCTTCAAAATAAAAATATAATAAAATAAGAGCCGAAAAACAAAGGCTAACCTTGTTCTGCTTTGTGTCTGACTTCTCTGTTCTGCTGAACATTAAAGAATAATTTTAATTTGCTGCCAAGTGAAGTTTTGTCCGAAGTTCAGTTGAATGTCGGATTGCCCATCCTCACCAAGAAAACGATTGACGAGACTTATATACACGCCATATCGCTGCTTGACAAAACAAATAGGCAAACCGTTTCCTCGATGATTTTATTCAATAACACTCCATTACAGATGCAATATATTCCTAGACTGACGTGTAGAAAGCTAAAATTCTGAACAAACACTATACATGAGTCACTTTCCGTTTCTCCGAGCGTTTCCGTTATAAAAACTTTTTGTAGTAATTGCAAGTACGGTATGTATACACTATACATTTGTGATGGTCTCACATACCTAATAAAAGCGCGTTTATGAAAATAATTGCATAAATATGTCTTTTAGCAGTTATTCTCAAAAACAAGATGGCGTCGTTTTAAAAAAAAATCCAAAAAGTAGTCCGCCAAGCTTTACTTAGTCACTGACCATATAAAGCAAAATTTATCTGACCCCTTGATTTTTGCCTTTATTTTGCATGAAGGTAGGATAAAATATTATATATGTTACTTTCGACAGTATTTCAGTCATTTAACGGCGGTCAATTAACCTAATCAGTGTTCTGGAGTCGCTAAAAGTAGTAGCCTTTTCCCCGCAAGTAACTGCCAACTTATCCATATGATTCAGAAGTAGAGGGCGAAATTACTGCTGACAATGTCTATTATCAAATCGTCATGGAGAACATTCACCTCTCCCTGGGATCGAACTCACGACCCCGCGATCCTTAGATCTGCGCCCTACTGATTGAGCTAACATACTGGTTTGTATACATGACAGTAAAGTGATTTTAACTATTTACATGAGAATTTTATACATTTATATGTAATTAATTTTCCGCTGTAGTCATCTTCCTCAAAACCTATCATTTTTTCTCTTTCGCACACGTTTCTCAAAAGGTGTACAATATGTAAATATTCCTTTTATAGTCAGTTCAAAGCTTAAATTCAAATTTTATCGCTGCCTGAAATGCAAGAAATCCATTTGCAGTGTCATTTTATAATCATTTGCTCAACAATTTTTCTAACTCAACACCTGACATTTGTTTTTTATCTCTGCCAAATTTTGACAGATTTGAATGAAAATTGGACACATTTTTTTAATGACCAGTTCAATTAAATAGGTGATATCAATTGTGCGTACATTCGTACAAATAAGGTACCCCCACCCCACCTCTCCCAAATAAATGTCACAGAATGAATGCAACTTGGTGCTGGTCTGTATGCGGTAAGTACTACCATCTGCGGGATTGTCATTAATGTGGTGTCATTAATGGCGGTCTTAAACCTGATAAAAATTAGCATGTTCATATTAAAACTATAGACGGATGTTCCATTAAAACTAAACAGAGTTGAACATCCAGAATATAATAATTTGAAATTCATTGAATTAAAAGGGTCAAAGTGTACTACTGTGATTTGGATTTTACTATTTAAATGACTTTTAATTTAAGGGTTACCTTATTGTTACCCTTACAGTTAAATGTATTTACACCAGGCTATGATCTTTTTTATGTTATATTATAATAAAATAATCATTTAACATTGTGTAAAACATTCTTTCAAATCTGTCAAAATTTGACGATGAAGGGAATAAAACAAGTGTGGAGTTAGAAAAGTTGTTGAGTATATTATTAATATTATGCACTATTTTGCTACCTTTAATAACATAGAAGTCATTTTTAAAAGTTCAGTTTTGACCTTGACATGTCTGTGACCTTGAAATTACATTGAAATAACCCTTGGATACGACAGTTCCAAAAATATTTCTCTAGTTCATCCACATATAAAAATTTGCAAACATGTCAAGTAAAACACACTTTGCCATCGTATGCCACTTTTCCCAGATATATATATTATTCTATATAATATTATATATATTATACATATTTTTTATATATTTTCATCAGTTTTATTTACAAAATACTAAAGGGCGTTGAGACACAATATTTAAACCAACTAAGATGGTATATGAAAATGAAACGAATGCACAGCGGCATAGTTTATTTGTAAATGCACTTATTTGACCTTTGACCCCATTGTACTCTAATGAGGAACCCTAGAAGGCGACAGCCCCTTTTAAATTTCATGTTCGATCCTAAGAAACACTTTTATACTAATATCCGAGCATTAACAAAAAATGCCATCAGAAGTCACATTTTCTCAATGTATTGGCAGACTATATGCAGATTTCTACGGATATCAGTGAAACTAAAATACACTAAAAAGTGTTAAATATCCGTATTTTCCTTCTTCTTTCAATATAAAATACCTTTGGAGGGTCATGTTCTTCAAACCTGGATAAAACCTGAACTTGAAGGGACAGAGATAAACTAAATTGAGATTGTAGCAGTTAAAACATCATATTATACGAAATACAAAAATTTGCTGCGGTTTAACTAATCTGAATTTACCCTGGTAACAAGGTAACCTACCTCCTTAACGACCGATAAACTAGGTTTTTCAAATACTAACCTATATTTTCGAGTGAAAACATCAGATACCGGGCGTAAACCATAGTTTACGCTCGTGAACCCAGGTTTACGTTCGATAAACTAGGTTTCTCGATTGAACTATGAATTTCGGTCGTTTTCCTATGTTTACGACCGTAAACTTAGGTTTACGAATGGGAACCTACGTTTACGAGCGTGAACTATGGTTTACGACGTTATCCTATATTTTCGCTCGAAAAAATAGGTAAGTATTTGAAACACCTGGTTTTACGTTTGATAAACCTGGTTTTATCGAACGTAAACCTAAGTTCACGCTCGTAAACCCAAGTTCACGTTCGTAAACACGCTCGAAAATATAGGTTCAGGTCCGTAAACTATGGTTCACGGTCGTAAACATAGGTTCATGGCCGTAAACCCATGTTCACGCTCGAAAATCATTGTTGATTCAATACTCCTAATATATCGACCGTAAACCATGGTTTACGTTTGATAAAATAGGTTTCTCGATTGAACTATGAGTTTCGGTCGTTATCCTATGTTTACGATCGTTATCCTATGTTTATGCTCGTAAACCCCGGTTCACGCTCGTAAACCATAGTTTACGAACGTGAACCTATGTTTACGACCGTGAACTGGGGTTTACAATCGTGAACCTATATTTACGAGCTTGAACTATGGTTCACGGCGTTATCCTATGTTTTCGCTCGAAAATATAGGTTAGTATTCGAAAAACCTAGTTTATCGATCGTTAATCCTAGTTTTTCGACCGTGAACTAGGGTTCACGTTATTATTGGACGATTGGCTTGCCATACACATTACCTATTACATTGGATACGTAAATATTAAAAGAGCAATAGATTAGTAAAATCAAGCGAATTTGCTTGTACGTGTATAATGTTTCCAATAAGCCACATAAGATAAACCAGCCGCAACCACAACAACAATGTTTATTGCAGTTAAAGGAGAGGATAATCGCCACTTGTTAACAAGGATACGATATTTGAAAATATGTCTATCTTTAGCTTTATCGACCTTTTTTTTGACAAGTCAGAATAATTAGTACCATTTTATAGTGCCTTTTGTGAAAAAAAATTAAAATCAATTAAGCAGTTTTGATACGACAGAGCAAAAGTATAATTTGAGAATTCGTTGTAGAATAACATCAAGGAAACATTTGAGTAACTTTAGTTTTAAATCGGGTCATCCGTTTCTGATATGAATTTGTGTTAGAGTGCTCTCATGTTCTTATACGGAAACGTCCACGCCTGGTAAACAACATAGCTACATCTTTCAGAGGTATAAGGTAAATCGCTCTGTCGCAACTTCTGGGCTTCTTTCCGTTTTAAACTTGATTCTCTTTCAGTACACAAAGTTTAAAGAAATTCTGTCCGTACAGTTATAGGACAAGAGTAGAGTGGGAATTTCTCCTAGATTGCTAAAATGATGCATGTAATTAATATTAGCCCCCAAGTCAATAAAATGGACATTTAAACTCAGCAGTGGGGCTATAAATTACAACAGTGGTCAAATCTGGACAATGTGTGAAATGATAAGAAGGAATGTGTAAAACATGTAAAACCACAACATTGTGATACCATACAGTATAAAATGGCATAGCTCATGAATTTGAAACAATTCTGTTCAAGCATCAGTAAAGTCATTAAAAAAATGAAACAAAAACTTGTGAATTAAAATATATTTAACATGTAAACTAAAAAATTTGAAGTAGACAGTCATACAGAAAAGTACTTGTAGCTTAAAACGTTTTATATAGATTCAAGTGTAACTCAGATACTAAATCAATCATTTTTAAGCTCTGAAATTACGAAAAACGGAAACATGTAACAGTAATTACTTAAACAAGTCATTTTTGTTATAAGTGTGCACAGTTAACAAACTGATTTAACATTAGAACACATAAAAGGAAATGTCTAAGGGTACGGATCCATACCTCTAGACAATCCTGTTTTGGGTTTTCTAGGGGTACGGACCTCCATTTTTTTGAGAGATTCGGGGTTACTTACATAAATTTTGTTGAAAATGAAATAACAAATAAGAATTAACCAGTGTTCAATTAGAACTTGGATCTAAATGGTTTACAGATACCAGCGTTCACCTGATTTTTTACCTTCTCTTTCAAAAGCTAAATAACAAAGGAACTCCAAATTAATACACTGTTCCATGCTGATTATAAACTGTTGATAACAGATTAATGTCAAAAAAGGGCTAAACTGGGCTAAAGTCCTTGTCCTAGTTATGAAGTCTTGCCTACATAATTATGTAGACTATGATGGAAAACAAGGGGTCAAAGTTTCAAAGCCATATGACAAACAGTTTAGGCAAAATATGGACTATTATAAAACAAATAAACTGATTTCCAAGTCCAAAAAATGCCATAACTCAGCCAAAATAGTTGACAGAGTTATGTACTCTTGCCTACAGATTGAAATCATGATGATATTAAATAAGTGTTCAAACTTTCAAAGCCACGTGTCAAATAGTTTTGACAAAACGCTGACTCGTCCGAAAAACTGAACCGATTTCCAAGTTCAAAAAGGGCCATAATACAGCCAAAATAGTTGTCAGATTTATGTACTCTTGCGTACAGATGGAAATCATGATGATAAGCAAATGTTCAATGTTTAAATAAGTGTTCAAACTTTCAAAGCCACGTGTCAAATAATTTTGACAAAACATGGACTTGTACAAAAACTGAACCAATTTCCAAGTCAAAAAAGGACCAAAATGCAGCCAAAATATTTGTCAGATTTATGTACTCTTGTCTACAGATAGAGGTTGCTATGGTAAACAGGTGATAAAAGTTTCAAAGCCATATGTCAAACACGTTACACAAAATATGAACCGGTACGAAAAACTTAATCAAGAATTTCAAGTCAAAAGGGGCCATAATTCAGCCAAAGTCCTTGATGGAGCTATGTACTCGTGTCTATATCTGGACATGGTGATGGTAAACAAGTGTTGAAAGTTTCAAAGCTTTATCTCAAAAGACTTTGTCAAAATAGGGACTGTTTTGAACAACTTAACCAAGGTGTGACGCCGACGCCAACGCCGACGCTGAGGTGAGTAGGATAGGTCTACTTATTCTTCGAATAGTCGAGTTAATAGGCATAATAATATGCACCTATTTATTTGTTATTTAGGAAGAGATAATAATAATAGACAAGGAACTGATTGTTTAATAATCCATTAACCGTCATTAAGTAAAAGAAACTGTTTGTGAAACCGTTCCTCTTATCTCGTAACGGCTACCAAATGTGTGGGAAACATAAATACCATACGGGTTAATTATCATTAAAAATAGTTTTTTCACAACATATTTAACATTATTTTGTTTAATCTTTATATTTTTTTCTGCCAGTTCTAATCCTCGTGACTTATTTGGTGATTTATTTGGTGTTTCTCAGTTATTTACGTTTTGAAAAATAGGGTGAATATTGTTATCTGTAAACCATTAAAGTTTAAGGTAAATACTGATGAAGTCTTATTTGTTATTTCATTTTCAACAAAATTTGAAATGTAAATAATCCTTAATCTCTAAAAGAAACAGAGGTTCCTACCCTTAGGAAACCCCTTACAGGCTTGTCTAAAGGTACGGAGCATAGGTATTATGAATTATTGTCAGGTAGAGTCAACAAAAAGTAATATTCTGTATTAGTAAATTCAAAAGACCTTTAAATATTGTACATAATGTTAAAATATAAATTGAATATTAAAGTACTTATGTTATTTTTTCACTAAATGTGCATGCAGTTTTATAGAAAAAAGGGGAAATATATATGTGTACATTAGCGTATTTAATTTTGAAAAGAGGCAGTGCGAAACTATATCACTATTATACACTGGCCATGCATTCTCTTTCCAGGGTTTTAGTCTGCAGCATTGACGATTTAAACAACGGAAAGGTTACAAAATGCGCCAAGATGCACCATTTTACATTAAGAAATTAACTTAGAATGTAAAATTTTTCCAGGGGAGCATGCCCCCTAAACCCTAGAACAATGGCTTACATTTCCATTTTGGCCATGCTACACTGACACAGGTTTACTTTCTCTGAGGTACAGTAGTTGCCCCCGACCAACACTTCATTAGGAAAAAATTTAACGTCATGATATACACCAAAAAATGCACCACTTTGTATCTATAGTGTAAGAATTCTACAGGGAGCATGCTCCCAAACCCTCCTAGGACAGTGTCTTACACTTCCATTTTGGCCTAGCTACGCCCATTAATTATGAATTTCGTCAGATAGCACCATATTTTGCATTTAGAATGTAAAAATTTTCCGGGGGAGCATGACTGCCCCCCTCCCCAACCAAACACCCTAGAACAGTGGCTGACACTTCCATTTTGGCCCTGCTACTTGACACTGGTGTACTTTCTATAAGGTACAGTAGTTCCCCTGGGTCTACACTTTATGAAAAAGTTTAAAGGTCCAGTTACACACACAAAAAAATGCACCGCTTTGCCTCTATGATGTCCAATTTTGCAAAAATACACCATTTTGCATCTAATTTGTGCAATTTTTACGTGGGGGCATGCCCCAGAACTCACAGAACAGTGGCATACACTTCCATTTTAGCCTAGCAACGCCCCTGAATTATGAACTTCACCAAAACACATCATGTCTTATCTAGAATGTATTTCTTCAGGGGTAACATCGCCCCATCCACCTTAGAACAGTGACTCATACTTCCATTATGGTCCAGCTACGCCTTTGACACTGGTGTACTTTCTAAATTGTACAATAGCTCCCCCAGGTCTACACTTCATTTTGTAAATGAAAAACATAAAAGTCCAGATATAAACAAAAAAGCACCATTTTACATCTATAATATGAAAAATTTATGTGGAAGCATGCCATACCCTCCTTGGACAGTGGCCTACAATTCCATTTTAGCCTAACTACGTCCCTGAATTATAAATTTCAAGCTTTAGGTCTTGTGATTCAAAGTTGCATTCATATTATAGTATTATGAAATATTGTCATTTACGATGTATATTATATTTTATCACAAGTTACAGTATAAAGTGATTACACTGTTTATTCATAATTTCATTGTGTAGAACAGTTTCAATAAAGATTTTTAATAAAACACTTCTCAAAATAAAACAACTATTGGGTTATCACATTCATTCTTGTTGTGAGACACAAACTTTAACATTGACTAAAGTTTTACAATCATTGAACATGTTCTAAAATTCTCAAACCACCATTAGAACAGATTCAAAGCTTATCAAATTGGTCAGTGCCATTAATTCACATTACCTGATTCTTAATGGGACATCATGCTGACAAGACAACAAGCCTGAAAGTTCCAAATCAAAATTGATTCTCCAGCTACCCCTTGTCCTATAACTGCGTAGGAATTTTTTGCCTATATAAATATAGGAAACTGTCAGATTTGTCTTTAATATCACAACAATGTTCTTTAAATTACCCTCTGAAACCGCTAGTTTGATTTCAAAAATAATGACAGCAATTTTTCTTAGATAACCCCCTACAAAATTCCTTCGAATCATTACGTTTCGTTTTGCAGAATATACTCCTTGCCTCATGTTCGCAAGTCTGAGTTTGATAATGAAACTTTATTTGTCATTTATATCTAAATTGCACGTGTGAAATCATGTGTTAGGTTGGTGCCTATTTTCGAGTGACTTTTCAGTTTTGGCGGTCAGTCTTAGCTAGAATTTAATCTTGAAGGTCTAGAAAAATTTCAATTTCAAACTCAGCACAGACCAAAAAATACTTATCAAAAACCTATATGTATCCGTATATGACAAACAAAACAAAGACAAACAAAACATAAGTAACTATGGAGGACAACACAGGACAGCACAATACTATAAATACACATATAAATAAGTAGGGGAACTGACGCTGCGACATCCACCTCCCCACAGGAGAAAAGTCGTGCCGACTTTCCAAATCAAACCCAGCAGAGTTTAGTCAGTGATGAACAGCCAAACAAAAATACAGCATAAATTGTTACGTAATTACACATTAAAGTTCAAAATGCTACGCAGAAGATAAAAAACAACGCCTAAAAGCTTATCATAGCTACTAACTAAAAGCAAACCCTGCTTAACAGACTTAAAAGATTCGCTGTCAGGCATAAAAATGTTCAAGGAATAGCTGTTGTTACACATCAAGAGATTATGTAATGCGTGACGCATCACGTAAGCACAAAATTAGTTGGGAGCAATTTAGAATCAAAAGACAATATGGAGCAATCCATATGCAACATGATTAAACTTTACTATACAAAATCTCAGGACAAATGTATCAAAATATGTAAACTTGTACATAAAACAATAAAAACATCTGAGACAATTCACAGTCTTTTATCGCATAGCCACGGGTAAGTCAGCATCCATTGGACGAGTACCTCTTCTTGGGAAAAGGGTTGTGCCATTGGATTCAAAGTTGATCAGTTGCGTCGTGCTTGCATTACATACTTCTCTGTACCGGTTGCAGCACTGGGTTTTTCACCCCATGGTTAGGGATATCTGCAACAGAAACATGAGAGTTATCAATTTCAGATACAGGAGTGATACAGGAGCATCAACTACTTTATCATTTGCAGCTACAGAAGGACCACTATTAGAAAGGGAAACAAAACGATCCTGAGCTGCTAACGCAGACCAGGGCTTCCTGATAGGACCTCCTATAAAAGGCAACAGAAGTTTCCTGTGAAAGAGCATCGGATAACCTCTGCCATGTTCCCGCTTAACACGATAAATAGGAACATCAGTGTTAGGCTAATCTACAACAATGTAGACAATGTTTTCCCATTTATCTACAAGCTTCTGCTTTCCACGCACTTCGACATTCCTAACCAGAACCCGATCATTAGGCTCCAACTTAACTTCCCTTACCCGGAGGTCATACCACTTCTTATGGCGTTGACTTTGTTTCCTGGCTTCCTTACTTGCAGTATTGTAGGTGAAACTTATTCGTCTTCTGAGGTTTAAAACATAACTAGATTTCTCCTTATTAGAGGATCCTTGTCAGGCTCAATGCAGAGGAAGGCATCTATTGTTAAACGGGGATATCTCCCAAACATGGGGAAATGAGGAGTAAATCTAGTAGTATCGTGTTTGATGGAATTGAAAGCATGCGCCATTGCAGGAACTTGAGATTTCCAAAAGGGTTACAGCTTAACAAGGCTAATATTTTGGATTTAGAAGCAAAAAACGAAAATATATGATAAAAAAGATGATTTTAATTTTGAAATTGTCAACTTGTCCCACCTTCAAGGAGATGTTGCTCGAGCAACATCATACGGTGTCTACATTTCACAACTTATTCGTTTTGCAAGAGCTTGCTCAAAGATAGAGGATTTAAATGACAGAAATATTCATATCACCTAAACAATTATTCCAGCAGGGTTACCGTTATCATAAGCTACAGAAAGCTTTCAGTACATTTTACTACAGATCGTCTGAACTGCTATAGAAATATAATACTAACCTGAAAACATTTTTAAAACTTGGACTTACACACCAGGAATACTATGGAGGTGTAGTTTATAAAATTCGGAAAATTAAACATAATCCTTATTTGAATGAGGTATTTATGTTAAAAGTTTATCAAAAGAGGATACGATGCAAACCGTGCATGTTTAGTGATTGACACCTCTACAGTAAATCGCTACGCTTTCCTATTTGATGATGCGATGACTAATAAAGTGTAAGACTCAATGATGCTTTTCTCCGAAATCCTACATATACCGAAATGTTAATATGAAATGTAAATGTAGCAGGGGTGTTGGTAAGACCAAACGCCGTCCTGTTTCATACAAAGAATCCAAGTGGGTCACAAGAAATGCAGTCATTGGCTTACCTGATTTTTTCAATTGGCAATAACCTGAACGAAGATCCAATTTACTAAACTACTTTGAACCAACGAGACTGTCAATCGTCTCATCATGCGATGAGGTGAATACGAATCCTGTACAGTGCAGCTATACAAACGACGAAAATCAATGCGGTAATGTAGAGAATTGTCCTTCTTGCGAACAAGAACGATGTTAGAAGAAAATACACTGTGAGACTCTCGTATCGCACCATTATCAAGCCTCTCTTTCAGACGTTCGCGCACATCTTCATACGTCCCAGGTGGAATCCTTCTATAAGGATCCTTGAATGGAGTAGGATCAGTCGACTTGATCTCATGCTCAACAAAAGTGCTGCAACCCATATCGGTAGTACCACTTGAAATCAAAGGTCTGAAGAGCCTGAGAGTCGGCGAATGATTGATATACTGGTAGTATAGTCTAAATGGCAAGGTTATGATATCAAACAACAGGAACAATGAATACAGGATGCACATGAATGACTAGTTTTGTGGGTAAAAATAATACGCTTCCATGCAACTTACTAGTATTTTAAATATTTCTTTTTCTCAGATTATGTATGGTAATAAATCAATGAAATCGATTAAAGTGGTGTATGTAAATTGAGGCTTCAGTTCTAATAATTTTTAAGATTCATACAATTTCCATCAATAGTATCAAAGTTCTAACAAACCCGCCCAGGATTGATCTGAGAAGGATCAAATCTAGAAATAAAGTAAACCGAAATGGATCTCATTTATAAGTTACAACTTGGTATTTCCTTTGGACAGAAAGTGTGATGGACAAGGTGGCTATAACTATGCTCCCCAAATTTTAGGGACAATATCAAGCATATCAGAAAAGTGGAAAGAACAAGCATTATATTATTAAATGGTAGTCGCATAATGGCGGATACAAATAGTCCTTAGTTTGTTTTGCTTTGTAGAGCTATTTTCCTTATTTTCTTTGCAAAATCACATGACAGATCTATGCTTGACATGTATGTAGCATTTTCATAATGAAATAACATCATAACCAGACTTTTCATGGAAACTTAGATCATACACCACCAGTATAATTTGGGGTCTCATTTTTAGCTGATTCTGCCGTTGTCTGTTTGACTGAAATTATTTTTCTTGCATCAAACATGACCCCCACTTTTCTTTTGATTTTTATTTAGCACTGATAATATTCTTCAAGAAAATGTAGGTTACAGACATTTGAAATTGGTCCTGATGTGTGCTGCGGCCATTGGAAATAGGTCAATTTTATATAGAATTAAGAACAACAACTATTTAGTGTGTAATAACCTATAAGATGACGTTGGTAAAAATTGAAATCTGGTCAGATGATGGCGGAAATGGGCTACTTTGATAAGAGTTTGATAGAAAATGACAAATTTATTGCAATTTTGTTGAAAATGAGGGCAAAACCCAAAAATATCACATTTTCACTGTTTTGAGTGTATATTTTTCAAAATGTGCATATTTACAGCCTGTTGACTGCTAATTTATGGCCATCAGAGGTAAAAGTGAACATATTTAACAGTTTAAATGTGTAATTTGTAAGCTGATCAGAGTAAAAATTGTCAAAACAGGGCAAAACAGGGCTGCATTTAGGGTAACTGCTTCAAAATTATGTCACGACAGCTATTTTTGACAAAATCTGACGCTTTGTCTTATGGTACTGAAAACCTTGTATTTTTTATGCATTTAGGTTTCTTGTACATTTCAAAAGAAACTGGCACAGTGTCAGAGAAAAAAAGGTTTTCTTATACACTGACAGGCAAATCGCGCATTCGAAACTAAGGGAACATATTTGGACTAGCTACCAATTTCGGAAAAGATAACCGATAGTAATAAATGCATTTCGTTTTAAGTTAAAACCATCATTTATTCTATTTCAGACCCGCTAACCCCTTCAAAACCATGTCAGTAGTCCCCAAGTCCGTGCACTACACTTTCAATTATCCATGTTGATTAATGTAGACAGACAGGCCCAGACTGGGCTGAAAAATGTTTGAACCATTTTTACATGATCGGTAGCAGGGTGGGTGTAGGGAGGGCTGTTTCTTCTTGCTTTGAATTGCAGTCAAATTTTGAAATGGGCATTGTGGCAGCTGGTAAAAGGGCAAATGTATCAAACTGTAAAGTGGCAAATTGGGGTTAGGGGGAGTAGAAGGATACCCTCTCCTTTAAGTAGGGTTTAGGGTATCACCACAATAAAATTTTGAAAATAATGCAGACCCTTTGGTGCGTTTTCTTACTGAAATTTATATGTTTCAATTTCTAAATATTACCTAGATTTTTAGCATTACAATATCCAAAGTATGAATGATTGTCACTTCATATTTTTACTTCAGGTCATGCCTCGTGACTCTAGAATATAAGTCTGATATAGATACTGTGTATGTGTTATAAAGATAAATTCTAGAATCATTTCTGTAACAAAGATATCTATCATGTCTGTTACTGGAATGTTAAAATTTCATAAAACAGCTCTATATTTCTCCAAAATATTATATCCGGATACAATTACACTTTTCTAAATACCGCCCAAATCTCCAGTTTCAACAATATGTTTTACAAATTGTGACGATACGAAGACAGTTTAGCAGCAATTTACAGTATCTGACATTGAAGTTTACGGTGAAATTACCGCTTATTTAAATCATTTCATAAAAAATTGTTTCGTTTCGTCAAAGCAGTCTAAAATAGATGATCTACTTTCGATTTCAAAAACTACAAGAAAATACAATTTAATATTTCGCCGATTTGTTTATTCCTCGAAAAATAAGAAATAAAATCGTTTAATCAGTAGTAATTAAACAAACCAGTAAGAGCTTCTTCTCCCGATAATTTGTCCTCTTACTGACTGCAAAATTCAACCAGTGTGTCACGAAACGCAGAATCGGTGTCAGTATCATGTTTTTTTGCGACCTGAATGTAAACAAATTATCGGCACCAGTCAAAATTCTAGAAAGGTTACGATTTAGAACGAAGTTATATGTAGACGTTTCCATTTTCGCCACTCGCGATTTTGCATCATTTTGATCTGGCCGATCTTCATAGTATTTTTTGGTAAACCGAAGTCCGTATTTTCAAACGTAAAGTCGTAGAGAAACTACGGACATTGTGTTGTTATAAACAGGTCACGTGCGTTCGACGACAAGTGCCCAGAATTTAATTAGGATTCATCAGCGAAGTCTCGCGGAAGAATTAACGTACTCTACATATCTTATTCGGGTCATTTAAAATGAAGCTGTCATAATTTGATTTCACCGATGTGGTAAACTTTTTGATAAGAGACATTCCAATGCTTTCAGAGGTACCCGACTCAATAAAATATTAGCAGTATGTTCTGGAACTATATTTTGTCCTTCACTGGACGTTACGTGAACTTGGTAAGTCTGCGCAATTTATGAAATGCACAAAATGACTTTTTAAGATTATTTTTTGAAACGGGCAGGGTAATAAATGGATAATTTGGTTAATAAGTCAATATGCAGTTTTTATTTGATATGTGAAAATTATATTTGCTATTATTTGACAAAAAGGCAAGAAATTAGTCACCATGATCATATGCGCAAATGCATTACCAAATCCCGTAGAATCGTTATTCGTCTTTATCCTTAATGAGTTACCGCGGACAAAATACGTGGCTTTATTCGGGTATTGCACAATTACACTTCATAAATTTGACAGAGTACATCAAATATTGGTCATATCAAATGGGATTGACATAACTGAACTTCATCCGATCAATTAACACCTTGAAATTAGAGACATTAGAGACAATCTAATGGAACTACATCAATTCACTGTGTTGTGAGGCCGTTTAATGATAATGAGAAGTCGGACGATATCTAGGACTCGTCAAACGCTTAAAGCGTTAAGCCGACTGAAAAATGTGCTTGCACTGATCCAATAAGTTCCTTGCTCTAGTCTGTTCGGAATCAGTTAAGTGTTCCGACAGTACTGAAATACCAAGATTCTGTAAAGACTTGTCATGATTGTGGGCTTTGTCAGCAGTTCTTCAACAGTATCAGAATAATTTGTATATTTGATATATTGACAACGTGGCACATAAGCACAGATAGTACTTGACTCCCTTGTTATGTGATCACTGCTATTATTATTGTTGAATTGCTGTAAATAATTGAATTAGGGTCATTTGTGGCCAATTTTGGTTCACTATGTGAATAGCTGGATCCCAGCATCACACATTATGTCATACAAAAGTTAAAGGGAACCAGATATTTGATAGAGCAAGTACTCGTTGTTTAAATCTGGACCAATCAGAAACAAGTTCTAAAAATAGCACGACTGCTGAGGTATAAATAGGTAGATGGATGACAGAGAGGACATTCGGTATCCAGCGGTGGAAGCAGACACATCGAGGATTCAACTAATAATTTATCCAAGTAACTTGATAAGGAGACTTTTGCAGTGACCCTGTCAGGGCGGATAAATTATTTAAAAAGAATACTTTGGAAGTTCATAGACTAAAGAAGAGTTGCAGAATTTCAACAAGGTTTCGAGCTATAGGGCCAGCGCATAGGAGTTTTACCTTAAGGAGGTAGGTTACCTTTATATTTGTATGTGCGCATGTCCAAACGGAAGCTAACGTGGCGATTTACGACGACGTTTACGACAAACTAAATGTGTTTGTATATTCATTCTTCTGAAAACAAATCATAGACCTGTCTTCGATCTGACTCTTTATGGTTTAATAATGCAGAAATAATGAATAAATTGCCGCAGAAACGCTTCAAAACAATGTTGCCTTAAAATGACGTCATTGACGTCATGACGTTACGTGTCAGTTACCGCGCAAAATTAATAGCTTTTATCTTGAAAGTACGTAATTCTGTGCATTTTCTTTATTCAAACTATTTTCAAATAACCATTATTTGCTGAAATATTTTTTATGAGTCTTTTGCTCTGAATAATAATCAATATTTTGCTTCTTTTATGTAGTTATATTGAAATGTTATGCCGAATGTAAGAAAATGGATGATGGTAACCAATGTTATTTGGAATATAGTTGGGTGAGAGGTTACTTGTTACGGCCATTTTCAAATAAAAAATCTAGAAGTTTGATTTGTAATACCTATTTTTCAGGTTCCGTTGATAATTTGTTACTTATATACTAAAACTAAGATCTAAAATTGTTCAAATTTCAGTAGAAAATTGTGGTTTGTTGAATTGAATTGATGTTACCATGGAAACGAAGCCCATGACCTATGTATCTAAATGTAAAATTCAAAAGCGTTGACACTAATCTATTTAAGAAACACAGCTTCAGCTTTTTATTTTCATTTCAACAATATCCATGAGAATAATAGTAGCATGCTGAACGATTTTTCCATGAAAAATGCCAGACGAGGGGTACTGCTGTAAGTATTCTAAGCTTAGAAATTTGTTTGAATAAATGCAGATAACACGAAAATATAATTTACGTTAGAAATAATATGTTTTAAAGCTACATCAACTAGAAAGATAATCTTATTCAATATTATTTTATAAGAAATTGCGACAAAAAGCAAGATATAAGCCATTTTAAACATCTCTGTTGCCATGGTTACTTTAAACTTTAAGAAAAATAGGGTACCTTGTATAGTGCTTGGTATTTTGCTAATAAAATTACCCAAATATTCCATGTTGGTCATTAACAGAATGGCACTGAAGCCGTCGAAAACCCCTATTTTTATACATAGTTGTTTAAATATGAGAGAAAATGCGTTACCATGGAAACACGAGCCCCGCGACATATACATTTTAAGCTTATATTAGAAAGCTAACGTGCATACTAGTAAAATTATAGAATATGCTGACTTCTACGGATATCAACGAAACTAAAATACACTGAAAAGTGTTAAATATCCGTACTTTCCTTCTTCTTCCAATATAAAATACCTTTGGAGGGTCATGTTCTTCAAACCTGGATAAAAATTGAACTTGAAGGAACAGAGACAAACGAAACTGAGATTTTAGCAGTTAAGACTTCATATTACACGAAATACGAAAAGATGCTGCGGTTCAACTAATTTGAATTTACCCTTGTAACAAGGTAACCTACCTCCTTAAGGGTAGTTGAAAGATATGGACGATAGCAGATATAGGCTGAGCATCGGAAAGCTGAGATAGACCCAGAGTTTGGTAATCTACTGAGATAGTAAGAGAGTTCCAGCTTATTATAGACGGTTCAGCATTACTGGCGAAGTACAGCCAAGGCATCGGGGATATACCTATATGGTAGTTGAATGCTACATATGATAGCATATAGGCGCTGAGCATCTAGGAGTCAGGGCAGTCATATAGAGTTTGAGAGGACAGAGGCCGAGCATCTATTCGATAGGACTCGTATCTTGTTGATTCAAAGAGATTGTCTGACGGGCACTTCAACAAATAGACCAATCAAGTATAGAGTCTCCAGCCTATAGGAGTTCATGAGCTAATCATTTTTAATTGAAGATTGTTAGTTTGAAACATTTAGTGATTTGCCTGGTCCCTGAAATTGCCTAGCTCATAATAGAAATCATTTACGAATCATTTGTACACGAATCATTTAGGCAAGGTAGCCAGAGGAAAATTCTATATATGAGATATTTGGTCTCACCAGCCCCACGTTTTAACAAAGGACATTCTACATCGTTTGTTACACCCCAGTCACACATACGGCGCGGATAGCTACGTCTAGCTACGGATAGAAACGTAGTAATCCGTATCGACCCGTTCCGGAGCCGTTCGGATTGGTACGGGTTGATACGGATTACTACTTTAAGGTACGGCTAAGGTACGGATCGATACGAATTACTACATTTCTATCCGTGGCTAGACATAGATATCCGCGCCGTATGTGTGACTGGGGTATTAGCTAGTCTAAGACATAGTCACCTTAGCGATTGGACCAAAACCATGGTTTAAGATACTAAAGGCGTAGGCACTTCCCTGGGTCATATCATTCGTATCCTGACAATTTGGGGGCTCGTCCGGGATCTATATCCAAGGAGGTACAGAGACTAGTGTTTTAACGTTCTGTTGGTGTACCGGAGGCGCTGAGTGAAGATAGTCTTGCTCACATATAGTTGAGCTTTAGAGATAGTTCCAATTTAAGGTTTCAAGATGGATTACAATAAATGGGTAGCGATGGGTTAATGAATGGGCTTTTCGGGTACGGAACTGAGCGATTACGTGGATAGAAAAGAAAAGGAATATACTGAACGTGAGGAACGTATGCTGAGACGAGATGAAGATAGGCGGAGATTTGAGGCTCAAGAAACTGAGAAAAAACGACTGTTTGAGCTTGAACAGGCCGATAAGTTACGGCATTATGAGGAAGAACAGGCAGAGAAGAAATGATTATTTGAGTTGGAACGTTTAGAATAGGAAAGAGCTTAAAAAGAGGAAGAACGATCCTTAAGAGAGGAAGAACGAGTTTTGAAACAGCAGGAGTTGGAAATGCTTAAAATAAAGGCTGAAGCCGGAGCTTTAGGAGCTGATAAAGCTGATAAAGGTGTTGAGCATTTGAGCAGTAAAACATTACGGTCAAGGCTACGGAAGTTCGAGGAAAGTAAAGATGATATGGATGCATACCTCGAGCGGTTAGCAAAAAGCCAGGGATGGAAAGAAGAGATATGGGATGTGAGCCTCAACTCATTACTCACAGAAAAAGGCATGGACGTATATGCAAGCATGCCTCCAGACCAATCCAATGACTATCCTGCATTGAAGAAAGCAGTTCTGAAACGTTATCAGTTGACAGAGGAAGAATTTAGATTGAAGTTCAGGGAATGCAAGCAAGACCGTGGTGAAACTGTTTTTCAGTTCATGGCTAGGCTGGACAAGTATTTCAGTCGATGGACAGAGATGGCAGAAGTTGACAATACATTTGAAATGCTGAAAGACCTTATGATCAGAGAACAGTTCATCCAAACTTGTTCCACAGACCTTGCTTTGTTCTTAAAGGAAAGAGTTACAAAATCGAGAGCTGAGATCACACAGTTGGCAGAACAATATATTGAGGCACATGATGGAACTATAACCTCAAACAGGGTTTTGAAAAATAACTCATTATCTAATAGGCCATCACAACGTCCAAGTATGACACCTACATCTCAGCCCCAACACAGAGAAAGGCCAGCTTTTAAAAGGCCTGTATGTTACCTATGTAATAAGGAGGGTCATATAGCACGAGAGTGCCGAGATCATAATAAGAGGAAGATAAGTGCGTCTGCTTTGGCAAGTAGGGGATCCTACGAGGAGAAACAGTTAGATAAGCATGGCAGACAAGACTCTACACCCAAAGACTGGAGAAAGAAAGATCAGGAGCATAAAGACAGAGACAGACAGTATGATGACAGGAAAGTGCCGGCTTCATGCATAGCTGTGTCATTAGATGACAAAAATGTAAAAGAAAACATAGAAGATGGACGGTTTTTATTAGCAAATGGACAACCCGTTTCGGTCATAGCAAGCACCTGTAATATTGGCTCAATAACCAGTGAAAGGAATTTGGTATTGAAGAAAGGGTATATAGGTGATAAAGAAATGCAGGTTTTGAGAGATACAGGTTGTGAACTGGCAGCTGTTAGGAAAGATTTCGTATCAGAAAATCAAATGTTAGATAAGAAGTATCTTATGGTTGCAATTGATGGACGTGCAAGGGTAGTTCCGTCAGCAAAGATAAAGGTTGACACACCATATTATACAGGAGAAGTTGAAGCCATGGTTTTGACAACTTTGATCTGCGATTTAGTTATTGGGAATATCGAAGGGGCTTCTGATAGACCAGACATTAACTGGAGTAGTAATAGCGAAAAGCATTTCCATCAAAAGAAAATATTGTTGCAGCTGTGGTAACGAGAACACAGGCTGAGAAAGAAAAACAGTCATTAAAACCATTTAAGATTGCCGAAACCAAACAGGATGAAACTGATATCGAACGTTTAAAAAAAGCTCAGAAGGAGGACAATTCCTTAGGAAAACTGTGGACATATTTTATTATGCCTCTGAAAAGAAGAAAATGAAGATGAAGAGAGGTTTTCCGTTTATGTACGAAGTCAAAAAGGATGTATTATCAAAGAGATAAAGCAAATTGTAGTTCCAACTGAGTTAAGAAAGAGAGTTATGTCTCTAGCTCATGAATCAATAGTTGGAGGACACCTGTCAATAAGAAAGAGAGTTGACAGAATACAAACAAGTTTTTACTGGCCTGGGTTAACTAGTGATGTCACAAGGTTTTGTAGGTCGTGTGATATATGTCAGAAAATGATCACAGAAGGTAAAGTTAGAAACGTTCCATTGGGAGACATGTCAATAATGGAGACACCATTTCATCGTATGACTGTAGATTTAATAGGACCTATTGCCCCTGTTTCAGGAAATCGGTATATTCTTACTGTGGTCAACTATGCCACAAGATATTCTGAGGCAGTTGCATTACCTTGGATTGAGACAGAACGGGTAGCTGAAGCTTTGCTTGATATATTTTCTACAGTAGGATTTCCATCCGAAATTTTGAGTGACAGAGGAAGTCAGTTTACCTCACAGCTGAAAAAAGAAGTTTGTTCACTGATCAGTTTGAAACAAATGTTCACAACTCCATATAATCCAAAGTGCAATGGTTTTGTGAACGTATGAATGGTATTTTAAAGAGTATGTTGAAAAAGATGTGTCAAGAAAAACCAAAAGACTGGGATAGGTATTTGTCAGCTGTGTCGAACTACTATATGGCAGGACAGTCATCGGACCTATGCAAGTACTTAAAGAACTTTGGACTGAAGCTGAAACACCAGAAACAAGAAACACCTATGAATATGTTTTAGACCTTGGAAATCGACTAGAAGAAACTTGTGAGATAGCTAGGGAAAGTCTGAATGAGCACAAGAAACGTACAAACACCATTATGACAAGAGTGTCAGAAACAGAAATTTGAAGGTCGGGGATAAAGTATTATTACTTTTACCAACTTACCACAATAAGTTGATGCTTCAGTGGAAAGGACCTTATGAAGTAGTAGATATGGTCAATAAAATGGATCATAAAATAAAAGTCGGTGACAAAATAGGGCTTTACCATATTAATTTACATAAAAAGTATGAGGAAAGACAGGATATTTTTGCCGGAAGTGTTTCAGTGATCGAGGCCGATGAAAGTACAGAGAGAGGGGTGGTTGATGACGAAAATTTGCTTGACCTTATCAGAATAGGAAAGTCGGAAACATATAAAGGTGTAAAAATCAACCCTCAGTTATCCGAAGACCAAATCGCTCAAATAAAATCTTTTTTGGAACAGTATCAAGACATTTTCACAGAAAGTCCTGGGACTAAAAATCTCGCAGAACATAAGGTCGAACTAACAATCACAGAACCTGTTAGAGTCAGACAATACCCCATATCGTATGCAAAACGGAATGATGTTAACCAAGAGGTTCAAAACATGTTAAAGGCTGGTATTATTGAGCCTGCCACTTCTGCATACAATTCTTCTATTGTAATGGTGAAAAAGAAAAATAATACAAACAGATTTTGCATCGATTTTAGACGTTTGAATTCTGTAACGAAATTTGATACAGAACCTATGGGAAATGATAAAGATGTTCGGTCAAAACTTTATGGGGATAAGTTCTTCACAAAATAAAACCTCAGCAAAGGTTACTGGCAGATTCCTGTCGAGAAACAATTTAGGCGCTTGACAGCATTCACACATCTGAGGGAAACTTTCAGTTCCGGAAAATGCCATTTGGTATGATCAATTCAGGTGCTACATTTAATAAAATGATGCAAAAATGATTGACTGGATGCAAACATGCTGACAATTACGTGGACGATATTTTAGGTCACGCAATGACATGGGACACACATATGTCAATGTTACAAGATATTTTTAAGAGAGTTAGGGATGCAAAACTTTAAGACCATCAAAGTTTCTCAAGGGATATAGTAATATTTCATTCACTGGACATAAAGTCGGAAACGATCAGTTGAAAATGGAAGATGGTAAACTAGATCGCATAAGGAAATGCTGACGAACCTAAAACTAAGAGGCAAGTACGGAGTTTCCTTGGTCTAACAGGATATTAAAGAAAATTCATAGCATCATACTCCGAAGTTGCAGCACCCCTGACCGACTTGATCAAGAAAGGAAAACCTAACAACGTCGTGCCCGCCCGCTCAGCTCAGGAGATAAGAGCGTCGGTCTACGGATCGCGGGGTCGTGAGTTCCATCCTCGGGCGGGGCGTATGTTCTCCGTGACTATTTGATAAACGACATTGTGTCTGAAATCATTAGTCCTCCACCTCTGTTTCATGTGGGGAAGTTGGCAGTTACTTGCGGAGAACAGGTTTGTACTGGTAAAGAATCCAGGAACACTGGTTAGGTTAACTGCCCGCCGTTACATGACTGAAATACTGTTGAAAAACGGCGTTAAACCCAAAACAAACAAACAAACTAATAACGTCGTATGGAAAGAACAACATGCCAAAGCTTTTAATACTTTGAAAACCTTGCTTACAAAAGCACCTCTTCTAAGGTTACCAGACTTTCCACGGCTTTTTATGTTACAGTTTGATGCTTCAGATACTGGTGTTGGAGCAGCACTGCTTCAGAGGTATGAAGATGGACAATTTCCTATAGCTTATGAATGTAAGAAATTGCTCCAAAGAGAGAAAAACTATTCGGTAATTGAAAGAGAATGTTTATCAATAGTATTTGGAGTTAAGAAGTTTCAAATATATTTGTACGGCAATCAGTTTATCCTCCATACTGATCATGCCCCATTGAGTTATATACAGAAATGTAAAGTAGAAAGTTCGGGAATAATGAGATGGGCATTGCTTTTTGCAATGTCACAGATTCAAGATAGAATCTATTAAAGGTACAGAAAATGTATGTGCTGATTATTTAAGCAAACAATAAAGGATTATTAGGTGTAACAGATATATAAAAAAAAATCAAGAAATAGTAAAAAGAAAATTATTCTTCTTGTTTATGAAAACCCTAAAGTATTTTCTTAAGGAGGGGGCTATTTGTCAGAATAATTTGTATATTTGATATATTGATAACGTGACACATAAGCACAGAATGTACTTGACTCCCTTTTCATGTAATCATTGCTATTATTATTGTTGAATTGCTGTAAATAATAAAATTAGGGTCATTTGTGGCTAATTTGGGTCCACTATGTGAATAGCTGGATCCCAGCATCACACATTATGTCATATACAAAAGTTAAAGGGAACCAGATATTTGATAGAGCAAGTACTCGTTGTAAAACGCTGTGTTTAAATTTGGACCAATCAGAAACAAGTTCTAAAAATAGCAAGACTGCTGAGGTATAAATAGGTAGATGGATGACAGAGAGGGCATTCGGTATCCAGCGGTAGAAGCAGACACATCGAGGATTCAACTAATAATTTATCCCAGTACCTTGATAAGGAGACTATTGCAGTTACCCTGTCAGGGCGGATGAATTATTAAAAAAAGAATACTTTGGAAGTTCATAGACTAAAGAAGAGTTACAGAAATTCAAAAAGGTTTCGAGCTATAGGGCCAGCGCATAGGAGTTTTACGTTAAGGGTAGTTGAATGCTATAGACGATAGCAGATAGGAGCTGAGCATCGGAAAGCTGAGACAGAGACACAGAGTTTGGTAATCTACTGGGATAGTAAGAGAGTTCCAGCTTATAGACGGTTCAGCATTACTGGCGAAGTACAGCCAATGCACCGGGGATATGCCTATATGATAGTTGAATGCTACATATGATGGCATATAGGCGCTGAGCATCCAGGAGTCAGGGCAATCATATAGAGTTTGAGAGGACTGAGGCCGAGCATCTATGCGATAGGACTCGTATGTTGTTGATTCAAAGACATTGTCTGACGGGAACTTCAACAAATAGACCAGTCAAGTATAGAGTCTCCAGACTATAGGAGTTTGAGCATTTATGAATCATTGGTACACGAATCATTTAGGCAAGGTAGCCAAAGGAAAATTCTATATATGAGATATTTGGTCTCACCAGCTCTACGTTTTAACAAAGGACATTCTACATCGTTTGTTAGCTAGTCTTAGACATAGTCACCGTAGTGATTGGACCCAAACCATTGTTCATTGTACTAAAGGCGTAGGCACTTCCCTGGGTCATATAATTCGTATCCTGACAAACAGGATCTATGATTCGAACAACATACACGTTATCGAGCTGATAAAATGTCTGACGAGGAGAAATAGTCATGGTTTTGGCAGAAATATTGCATATTTTTACTGGTATACGTGAGAAAGAACTATCTAGTTTGACTTTCACTCACAGCCCTAGGGCATATGTTTAAAACAGAAATTCCATCCGCTTCTGTAACTCCTGTAGTAATTGTAGTAATTGGAGCAGTGGCTCGAGCTCTTCCTATCACAGTACATGTCTCAAAAGGTTGAAAAACAACAGCTTTCCTATTCAAAGAAGTGGCAGGTACGGTATGACCTTCGGACAAGGAGGTGAAAGCGTGTTGAAACGTTGTAAGTATTTTACTACCACTACTAGTAAGACCCAAAGACTTAAAGCAATTGATAACGTTAGTACCAACTACCAAAGGGATATTACTAGAGTACTTAATATCTGGTATTATCAAAGTAGACTGGTGCACAAGAATCAAAAGATGGTAAAGAAACATTAAGGACTGCAATCCAAAATAAGGAATAAAAGAATCGTTGGCACCTTTTATGTCTAAACTAAAGTTAGACAAACTGTTGATATCTGGTCTAGAATTCAGTGAAAGAAAAGCACCCTCTGGCAAAATGGTTTAGAAAATCACTTGATACTTCTTTACCATGTCCAACAAGGGGTACTCGTCCCGGGTAACTTAGAACGTCTTGACTCCTATCTGCTCTGCGATGGAGTTTAAATCCTCCTTGTCAGGTTTCTTCTCCTTTTCTTCATCTTTTCTTTTTATGTGGCATATTTCAGAATATGAAATATTCAGATTTATGCCACACGATAACGGAATTTTAATCGATTCTGTTTCAGGAAGGTTTGGTTTTAAATAGAGGAAATAGGGTTTTGTAACCTGTTAGGTACATGAGGAGGTTTGGGATCAAGCCGCCTTTTATATTCCTTAATGGGTGTAGATGTCACCTCAAAAGTTACAGAACGGGTAGTCTGTGGTGTACTGGTTAATTTTGTAACCTCGAACCTACAAGGTTTATGTAGCTGTGATACAAAGTATTGTAGGTCTGCATTTGAATTCAGAATGGAAGATCAAGTACCATCTGCCATCATGGAAACAATTTAATATTGACTCTCAATTGTACTAACATTGAAACGATTTTCCAACTGAAAATATAATTCAAGTTACTTAAAATTATGTTTTCTTTACAATGGCCCTTTTGTACATCATTCAATTAAGGACATGGTATAAATTAAATCCAGTACTTCTAACAACTCTCTGCATGATTTGTTTACCTAGAACCTATAAATTCAGGAAGAATTTCCAAAATATGTTTAAATAATCAAAATAAATGGCCTTCAAATTACACCATACAGGCTATGCTGACAGGGTATGTATACAACTGTCAAATCTCAACAGCAGATATGGCACTTTAAGTAAATTCAAACTCAAATATTTTGTCACATAAAATTTGAATTATTACAAGTGGCACTAATAAGACACCAAACTATCACAGTATATGCTGAACACAAGTGTAAGAAAATTTTTAAATTGTTACATAAAATTCAGGTTTCCAATTATGGCTCCAACATTCCAGCATAAAATATCACTCACCTATAAACTATGTCACTTAAAATTCAGAATTCCCACTTTTTCAACAAAATTTGAAAAATGTTACTTAAAATTCAGGTTTTTGACTTTGGGGTCTCCAACACTCCACCATACAAATCACTCAATTTCTCACAAATGGAACAATACCACATCATATATAATGTCATTAATAGCACAAATGATTATTTTCACTCTATTTCTTTAGTGTCTTTACCACTCCAACATAGATTTTATAGCAGCTGCTGATATATGAATGTTCCAAATATCTGTGCTCAACAGTAAATCTCACTCAATTCTATGTGGTCCACTGAATAAAGATTGGACTCCAAGTCTCAAAACAGACAAAAACAACTATTTATTGTAAAAGATTTCACTCAAATATACCTCAACGATATATTTTAAATGAATCTTTTGTCTGATATATTTTATCGAACACTGTATAGAAAACTTAAACACCAATTAAATTACAGTTTATTTATTTCACTTTGATTTAATTATATTTTATTGCTAATATAAATCTAGAACAAGCAAACAAATGTACATATAACTCATTAAAATAAACACACATATGATGAAGATGATTTAAGTAAAAAAAAAAAACAATGATTTGGACCACAAGTTTTTCCAATATTAATGATGGTCCTCCCCGGAAATAAGTAATGTAACAAAATGATCAGAGTTGTGTTCAAGATAAATACATACTAAGTAAACGTTTTATATGCAATATTTAATATTTACTGTTGTGGGGAAATACAAGAAAAAAAACAACAAATATAAGCTGTGAAATATATTTACTTCACTCTACCCTTCTAAACCTTCAAAATTGTTGTACTTCCTTGACTGTCGCACTTCCAGATCTTTGCAAAAATGTCACGAAAACTTACAAAATAAAAACTCACGGGAATCTACATCATAAAACTGTGAACAGTTTATTATGTGAAAATAAACATTTCACAGTGACACTAAAATTCAAGCAAAATTCACATTGAAATTATAAAATTGTACATGCAAATGTGCTAATTTAGAAACTGCAATCTCTTTACAGCATTTTTGTATAACTGTTAACATTTCAGAGTTAAGCTACCACTACAGAGCTAAATTCTGTTAACCGCACTGATATTGAAAACAGCTGTCTTAGAAATACCAAAACTGTTTACAAAAACAAAATTGGCAAGATATCATAAAATTGACAGCTACTTACTTACAAGCAGGTTCAAAGGTAAACATATATATCTGCTTCAAATATACCCTATCACTATGAACTACTACAATCGTGAAATCACAGTTTGAAATGGAACCAGTAAACTCTGCTAATTTATTGGAACCCTTACCTAATAGTTATAAGTACAGACACAAAATAAATACGACAAATTTATATAACATAACATATATCTTGCTTGGTCAGTCTTATGGCGCTTCAATATTATGTACCTCCGGAACTCGAGGACGAGTGTCCAGTTTGTGGGGGTGTATGTGACAGTACGGACATGGTAACGTTAGGACAAAAGATGTGTTAGGCAGCTCGTTAGCTCAGTCGGTAGAGCACACGCCCTGTAAGCGAGGGTCCCGGGTTCAAGCCCCGGACTTACTGCACATTTTTCTTACCCTGTAACTATGGCTTTATAGAAAAGATTAAAAATTTTCTTCTCAAACGCTGGCCAGATTGTAAAATACTTTTACAGCAATGTTCCTTAAGTGGTCCTCAAACAATTTTCTTCCAATCATTCCGTTTCGTTTGAAAACATGATTGCCAGGGAGCTGGCCAGTTTTGCTTGTATGGCTACATGGAAAACTTCAAAATACATTGACAGCAATGTTCCTTAGGTAAGGTTCTACCAAATTCCATCAAATTATTCATTTTGTTAAAAGCATGATTGCCAGTGTGCGAAGCTAGTTTTCCCTATATGGCTTTATGGAAGTATTTATACATCTTCTCTAAATCTGCTGGCCTAAATTTAAAATATTTTGGCATATTTGTTCGTTTGGAGAGCTACTACCAAATTCATTCTTTTTTCAATGATGCACACCCAAAATAAATTAAATGAATAAGTATATTGAAAGATCTTTATGAAACATCAACTTAACCAAATTCTGATTGATTGAATCTGCTTAATAGAGGAATGAAAATTGCAACAGCCATTACCGATTTATTGATAATGTTCACCGCCATTATGATTGTCAAAACTCAATTTCGGTACATAGACCTGTATAATGCAATATATCGTTCTCATTTTGAAGTACTTCATTACAGTCTAAAGATATCGTGTGCATATGTTTGTTTACTTTTTACTTTTTTTTTCATATGAAATTGTATATAATATGTTTCCGTTTTGGTATTTCATTACGATATCAATTTTCAGCTAGAAAGAGTGTTTCGTTTTATATAGAATAGACAATATACTTGAGGATTGCTAGAACACTCGTTAGGATTTGTTCTTAATTTTGAGTTGTAAATTTATTCATAATTAATTGCAAAACACAATTGTATTTACATATTGAAGTAATTGTTGAACAATAGAAGACTTAGTTTGTTATCTGCAATTGTGTTCAGTATAGCCTTTCCCATGTTATCCAATCGGTCTGAAAAAGGCAGATGCAGCGTATTAAATTTATTAGATTACACGCATGAAGGTCATCAATAATCTGACCAAATCTAGAGTTAATGGACTTAAACTGATCAAGGCTGATATTTTGCAAAGGAAAGTAAGCGTGTCTTTCTGCAACTGTACTGTGCAGTTTTAAATATTGCTTTTTCGGTTTAGCTGAAGAGTTTTATATAAAACCACGAAAATGCACTCTGTTGGTATACATGATTTACTTACTGTGTCTATGTATCCACCCGAATAGTCTTGTGTCAATGTCTTTGCGCCACTCCCAAAGAAATTCGTCAGAGGACTCGTGCCATTTCCTTGCCAATTTTGTAGTCCAGTATTGTTCATCAAATTGATCTGAAAAAGCCAGATGCATTGTATTAAATTCACTGAATCACAGGGTATTTGGTAACCTAGGCAGAGCATTTAGTATTTCAAATTTATAAGCCCAACAAGTAGAAAATTAATGGACAAGTTGTCTAATACGTTGGAATATGCAGTTTTCGATGTCTACGGTGTTCTGTTAGGGTCAGCGCTTGCTCCCTGTGAACGCGAAGCGCAGGTGTACGACGGTACGATGGCGAAGCGCGACATCACGATTGCGAAGCACGATAGTACGATGGTGACAACACGACAGTGCGATGGCAAAGCGCGACAGTACGATGGCGAAGCGCGAAATTATGATGGTGACAGTCCGTCTTACTGTCACGTTTCGCTATCGTACTGTCGCGCTTCACCATCTTAGTGTCACGCTTCGCCATCGCACCATCGCTCTTCACCATCGTAGTGTCACCATCTTACTGTCAGGCTTCGCCATTGCACTGTCGCGCTTCACCATCGTAGTGTCATCATCGTAGTGTTGCGCTTCGACATCGTACTGTCATGCTTCCCCATCGTAGTGTCAATGTCGTACTGTCGTGCTTCACCATCGTACTGTCGCGCTTCGCCATCGTTCTGTCGCGTTTCACTGCCTTTACTCTGTTTACTTAAGGGCAAAGTTTTATTAAACTCTGTATTGTATAGTATTGTCAACTCTGTCCAACCATCAAATAATTAGAACGCCTTTAGACACGGGTATTATTGAAATGAATATCACTAGACCTGATGTTATTCAAATGAAAATTCCCCAGCAAAATGTCGGTCAAATGAATATCATCTGAGATGATGATATAAAAAATATCATACCTTGATATTGTTTGAAATGTACTTTTCTAAAATAGGCTCTGTTGGTCTATGGCTTTTTTACATTGTTTACTTGGATAATAAAAACGAATATCACCCAACCTAGTGTTATTTATGAACAAAATAACATTGTATTCAAAATTAACTTCCCTGTGCCCATGTAATTAATTGTTTTGTGAGAAAATAATGTTTAATCAGCTCGAATATTTCAATATATTGTCAGATTAAAATAATAAAAATACAGTGTTGTATAATTTTAAGCAAAAGTGTTAATTAGGTCTTGAATACAGTTGTTTGTTTCCGCTTGTAACCCGACCGGTCCTGTCTTTTTACCACTGACCCTACAATTTTAACCGAAGAAAGGTTTTGGATAAAAATGAAGATTTATGTTAAACAAGAAAATTAGAAAGCAAATCCAAAACACGTCCCTCCGTCTGACTGTATAATTCTATACATTAAAGTCGGCCCTTAAGTAAACAGAGAAAAGTTGGTGAAACACGACAAAACGATGGTAACACTACGATGGTAAAGCGCGACAGTGCGATGGCGAAGTGCGACAGTACGATGTCGGAGCGCGACAGTACGATGGCGGAGCGCGACAGTACGATGGTGACACAACGCTGGTGAATATGGCGAAGCGCGACAGTACGATGGTGACACTACGATGGTAAAGAGCGACAGAGAGATGGCGAAACGCGACAGTACGATGGCAAAGCGTGACAGTACGATGATGACACTACGATGGTGAAGCGCGATGGTGCGATCGCGAAGCGCGACAGTACGACAGACTGTCACCATCATACTATCGCGCTTCATTATATCTCCATTGCTTGCGAGTTTGTTTTTAGAAATATGTATTTATAAATTAGGTTAACTATATTCTATAGTTTTACAAAGCCTAGGCTTTTTTAACAAACACAGTAAATTCGAAAGTCGCTAACAAATACTTGCTACAAATCTTGAAATATCTATTTTTTCTGATATTCAAAGCTAGAATACAAGTAGAGGAACAATACAGCATATGGTCCGCAATAATAGCCACAGTATATATTAGACTTTTCTTCGGAATTTCAGATGCAATATCTCAAAAATGTATCATGACAGTTTTGGAGACTTTTCTATGTTCCATTCCTCAAGACGTTGCTTAATCAACACGAAAACTTTTGGTTTGTTGGAGTTAGTTAAAATGACCAGCCTATTAGTATTTTATGCCCAGTTCGAAGAAGGTGGGGTATATTGTTTTGCAGATGCCGATCGGCCGGTCGGTCGGTCAATAGACCAATCGGTTTCAGGATGATAACTCAAGAACACTTGGGCCTAGGGTCATGAAAGTTGATAGGGAGGTTGGACTTGGCCAGCAGATTATTCCTATTGATTTTGTGGTCAGTTGATCAAAGGTCAAACTCACAGCGACCCAAAGCAGTTAAATAGTTTACGGATGATAACTCATAAACGCTTTGGCCTAGTATCATAAAAGATGAAAGAGAAGTTAGTCATGACCAGTAAATGATCCCTATTAACTTTAAAGTCAGTTACAGACACGTAAGTCTAGAATCATGAATTTAATAGTAAGGTTGATCATGACCAGTAGATGACCTTTACTGATTTTAAAGCCAGACGGTCAAAGTTCAAGGTCGCAGTAACCCAAAACAGTTAAACAGTTTCCGGATGATATCTCAAGACCAATTGGGCCTACGATCATGAAAGTTGATATGGAATTTGATAATGACAAGCAGATGACCTCTATTAATTTTGAGGTCAGTAGGTCAAAGGTTCAACTTTTTTCGAATGTCGTATGTCGTATCTCGCGTACTGAACGACATTCAATTTTTTCGTCAAAGTTCGAATGTTGTATGTCCAATGTCGCTTTTTGCACGACATTCAACTTTTTTCGAATGTCGCATGTCGTATGTCGTGCACTGAATGACATTCAAATTTTGCATGTCAATATTCGTTTTTTTCACGACATTCAACTTTTTTCGAATGTCGTATGTCGTATGTCGCACATTGAACGACATTCAATTTTTTTTTTCAAAGTTCGAATGTCGTATGTCCAATGTCACTTTTTGCACGACATTCAACTTTTTTCGAATGTCGTGCACTGAACGACATTCAAATTTTGCATGTCAATGTACGAATGTCGTATGTCGAATGTCGTTTTTTTTTCATGAAATTTAACATTTTTCGAATGTCGTATGTCGCACACTGAACGACATTCAAATTTATTTTTCAAAGTTCGAATGCCGTATGTCGAATGTCGTTTTTTCACGACATTTAACTTTTTTCGGATGTCGTATATCGTATGTCGCACACTGAATGCCATTCAAATTTTTTGTCAAAGTTCGAATGTCGTATGTCCACTGTCTTTTTGAAACGACATTCAACTTTTTTCGAATGTCGTATGTCGTATGTCGCGCACTGAACGACTTTTAAATTTTTTCTCAAAGTTCGAATGCCGTATGTCCAATGTCGTTTAGTGCACGACATTCAACTTTCTTCGAATGTCGTATATCGTATCTCGCACTGAACGACATTCAAATTTATTTAACTAAGTTCGAATGTCGTTTGTCCAATGTCGCTTATTGCATGACATTCAACATTTTTCGAATGTCGTATGTCGTGCACTGAACGACATTCAAATTTTGCATGTCATTGTTCGAATGTCGTATGTGGAATGTCGTTTTTTCACAACATTCAACTTTTTTCGAATGTCATATGTCGCACACTGAACGACATTCAAATTTTGCATGTCAAAGTTCGAATGTCGTATGTCCAATGTCGCTTTTTGCACGACATTCAACTTTTTTCGAATGTCGTATGTCGTATGTTGTGCACTGAATGACATTCAAATTTTTTGTTGAAGTTCGAATGTGGTATGTCGAATGTCGTTTTTCACGACATTCAACTTTTTTCGAATGTCGTATATCGATTGTCGCACACTGAACGAAATTCAAATTTTGCAGGTCAAAGTTTGAATGTCATATGTCGAATGTCATTTTTTGCACGACATTCAACTTTTTTTCGAATGTCGTATGTTGTTTATTAAAATAGAAATACTGTTGGTAAAAGGCAAGTCTTTAAGCTACAGTTTGGAACGATTTTATCTGACCAAGACGAATTACCTTTACATGGTTGTTATTTAAATAAAAAAGATTTTTGCAATCGTAAAAGTGAAATAGTTTTAGTTCATTTGTTTATATTAAAAGCATTTTTTTATTTTCACACTTCTATTAGTCCTGCCAAACGATGTGGTACAAAATGTACCTATGGAAATTATTTTTTTGGGTGCACGTTACCTATTATATTAGATAAGGAAATATTATAAGAGAACTAAATCGGTACAATCAAGCGAATTAGCTTGTACGTGTATAATATTTCCATCAAGCCACATGGGATAAACCAGCTGCAACCACAACAACAATGTTTATTGCATTGTTAAAGGAGATGAAAACCCACTTGTTTACAAGGATACGCTATATGAAAATGTTTCTATCTTTAGCTCTATCGACGTGGTAGAACTACCGACCTTCCGAAAGCCAGCTGGATGGCTTCCTCACATGAACAATTCAACGACCCGAGTGAGGCTCGAACCCACATCGGTGAGGGGCAAGTGATTTGACAAGTCAGAATGATTAGTACAATTTTTGTAGTGTCTTTTTTAAAATTAAGCAGTTTTTGATAAAATACAGAAAAAGTATATTTTGAGAATTGTTTGTAGGATACCAAGGAAACATTTGAGTAACATCACTTTTAAAACGGGTCATCCGTTTCTGATAAGAATTTGAATTAAAGTTCTCACTATGTTCTTGTACGGAAACGTCTGGTCGTAGAGGTTTTGACAAATTAAATGAAGTAAAACATCTGGTAAACTGTCACATAAGGAACATTTGAATGATTTTTTTTTGTAGTTGAGCCGGCGTGAAAAATATTGTTTTAGTAATTAACTCACCTAAGCCAAAGGCTTATGTGAGCTTTTGTGACCGCTCAATGTCCATTGTGGCTTTTGTGACCGCTCAGTGTCCGTTGTGCGTCGTGTGTCGTCTGTCCGTCAACATTTTCGAAAAACATGTTATTCTTTACAGCCACTGGGCAATATTACACCAAACATCACAGGTATGATCCTTTGGTGGTCCCCTGTCCCAATTGTTAAAAAATTGAATTCCACGTAGAACTCTGGTTGCCACAACCGAAGTGAAAAAAGTAAAATAAAGGCCTCTTTATCTGGCATGTGACTTCATCTTATAATCCTCTAGTTCAAATTATGCTCCTGGGGGTCCCAAATTTTACATAGACTTATATAGGAAAAAAAATAGTCTTGTCTGAAACCAAAAGACCTAGGCCTTTAGCATTGCCTTGTGGTCCTCTGTCAAGATTGTTCAAATTATATCCCTGTGGTTACAAAAGGCCCCGCCCGGGGGTCCCAAGTTTTACATAAACTTATATTGGAAAAAGCTTTAAATATCTTCTTGCCTGAAACTTCATGGCCTAGGCTTTATATATTTAGTGTGTTACATTGCCTTGTAGTTTTCCACCAAATTATTCAAATTATGTCCCTGGATACCCAAGTTTTACATAGACCTATATAGGAAAGACATATATAAATCATCTTGCCTGAAATTTCAAAGCCTAGGCCTTTAATATTTGGTATGTAGCATTGCCTAATGGTTATCTACCAAGATTGTTCAAATTATACACATTGGGTGAAAAGAAGTCCCGCCCAGGAGGTCCCTTGTTATACGATTTATACAGGGGAAAAAATCTGATCGTATTTCCGTGACTGTTAGATTGTAATTTACCCGAATACCAAAAGTAACTTTTTAACTGACTTTCAGTGACCATGAATGTGACCAACTGACCTATTTTCTTAATATATTAACATATTATTATTATTATTATTATTATTATACCAGATTTATATAGCGCCCTTTTCATGATCAATTTCACGTTCAAAGGCGCTTTACATAGTTCAAATGCAGCCAGCACAGGGCGCATAATTCATCCTCTACTAGTACAGACACAGAGCGATCTGACCAGAGGGACAGAGTGAGACAAATCAGATACAGGCTTGTCCGGCTAACTTAGCCTAGCTCGTTGCGAATAGACAGCCTGGTTCTTTAACGTGCCCAGTGTATAGCACTGATACACGCAAGGATTGCCTGGGTTCCTGACCAGTACACCTCTGGTTGGGTGGGAAACACTGAAAAGCGTTTCTGAAAATTCCCGAGTAGCTGCCGGGGATCGAACCCCCGACCTCAGGATTGGAAGGCCAGTGTGCAAACCACTGAGCTATCCGTCCACCACATCAGTTTGACATTTGAAACATGTAGCTCATATTACTCATGTGTGCGATCCAGGGTCATCACGACCATCTTGTTTTATTTTTAGCTCTGGTGGTCATGTTTGTAAAAGAATAGAAGTTATTTCAATATTCGTGATGAAGTGTAACCTATACACACGTGAATAAAATTCTATGTACTTGGATCAATTTATGAAAATATTGTTCGATTTTTTTTGTTAGAGTTTCCAAGATTTACTGCATACACAATTTTAAAAGCGCTACATCTAATTATTTTTTTTTTAAAAATCATCGATATTAATCATCAATCATCTTTGCCTAATAAATACGTATCGGTTTACTATGATAATTGTTCTGTTCTCTTAAGCGTTGACTACTGCCCATAAAAATTTCATTCAGAAAAGTTTTACTCGTATCTGCAGAAATATGATTGTCTGCCTGGTAATCTTTTGGCAAGTACAACGTTTCGAAATAACAAAAGTTTTTTGTGATATGCATAATTCTGACAATAACAATATAAAAATATAGGCTAAAGTTAAAACAAAAGGGCCATCATGGCCCTAAATCGTTCACCCGTTATGCTGTTTGCATGAACAGTTTTCAAATTGGTGGATGGCTATCAAGCAATGTTATGTAATGTTTGTGAAATTATATTGAAGCAGCGCCAGAGTTTTCTGACATGAATATTTTTAAAGTTTCTACTAGATAAATATGAAAAGGTAATGTGTATGCTGAAGTTGGGAATTCGGGTTGAGAAATTGGGGAAATAATGTGATATGGCAACATCAAACAAAACTATTTTTCCATTACATATCATACAAGAAGATTTTTCTACTACATACATATAAGGAAAAGTGACCACCCATCCCAGTGGTCATTTCTAACAGAATAATTTGTAAAGTCCTGAAGAAGGTCACCCACGTGTATACAGCCTCTGGCGTCCATGTTTTTTTTAAATGAATTGGAATAATTTGAAAAATCTTAGTAGGGATCACAAAAGAAAAATTTTGCGTAAAATTGTTTTAAATTTGGGCCAGCAGTTCCACACTAGAAGATTTTAGAAGTTATCGCGATAAGTGACTACGCCTCCTGGCGCATTGCTTTTTGACGTATGCAAGAACTGAACAGTCTTGGCATAGAAGGTTACATAATGACTATTTGCGTAAAATCATTTCAGAATCGGACCAGTGGTTTAGGAAGAGGAGTCGTATGGAGATGTTTCTATGTTTAGCTCTGGCGGCTTCTTTGTGCAATCATGTGGAACCTTTTTAATAAGAAATATAAGAATAAGACCGCTATAGAAAAATTTTCGCTAATTTTCATCTAAATCTATTCATTTGTTTCAAAGGAGATGTTGTTTAAAGAAATTGATGACGTCAGATGGACGGACGACGGACAGAGAATGATCACGATAGCTCACCATGAGCACTTCGTGCTCAGGTAAGCTATCGTGGCTAATTAGCTTTAGAACACCATTTAATGACTAATAACTACTAGAAAGGTATATCAAAACATTTGCACGCTTTACAGAAGAATGAAATATTTGACATGAATAGATGTTGCGATTTATTAATTTTCTCGAATGCATGTGTATGAAAAAGTGACCACACCTTCTGTCAGCAATGATTTATAAGGAGACGTTTAAAGTTGAACATTCTTAGTAGAGGTTCGCCCAAGAAACATGTCTGTGGAATTATTAATTATTGGACCAAACGTTTCTGACAGGTTTTTTTTTAATATCTACTATACTCATTTAGGATCTTACAGTGAATTTCAAGAAGGCCACCCGAGGAATCAAAAGAACATAGTGTAAATGTATTATAAAATTGGGCTAGTATTTTTCTAATAAGCAGATATTTCAAGTGCCAAACAAATACTTATAAGGAAAAGTGCCCACGCCCACTGTTGGCCACGTTTTTAGACGAATAGAAATAATTTGAATGAACTTGGTAGGAGGTTATCGATTGTACATTTGTTTGAAATTATCACAAAGTTCACCTTGCAGTTTCTAGTTTTCATTGTATACCTATGGCGAAAAGTGCCTACACCCCTCGGCGGCCAATTTTTGACGAATTTGAATTATTTGGAAAATAAATTGTAGAAGGTCAGACAATTTTGAAATGTCCCATTTTATAATACTTTAGACAGGAACAAACCCACAGCCCTTAGCAGCCATGTTTTTGACAATTCAGCATAAGCTAAACATCTTTGATAGAGCGTTCTAAAGAAACGAGGACATATCCTATGATGATTTGCTAAGAGTGCAACAAAGGGAAATAGTTTGAACACCTTCAAAGGAACATCGATGCCGAATACATCCCGCAGAGATAGGAAAATAAGTACTGACGAAAGACGGACATTCGATGGACGGTGTAGAGTGATCTCAGTAACCTGCCACAAGTGCTTTGCGCTCAGGTGGGCTAAAAAAGAAATAAATGCCGATTTTACCCTCGGCTGATTGCAAATATTATCTTAAAAAGGATGTCTCTTCAAATTTTTCACAAGTATTTACTTCTGCTCCGCTTATCATTTTGCCATGCAGTTGTTTAGAAATCCTTGAATTGAAATACTAGTACGTGTGCTAGCTACCTCTTCAATGTTGTAGCCTGGCGACGAATGGCTGCTTAGCGATAGGGGTGTCTCGCAACGTTCGTTCCAATCACTCTCAGTTACACGTACGCGCTCCAGTGTGCGGATGTCTGGTGGAACCTGACAATAAAGGAATACAATACTGAGTACCTAAAGTTCCCTGAAATAAAATCGGCATCATGTGTGTAACATCTTATAAAGGCTTATATGTTCCGCAGCCTGCCTATTTTTTCCTTGGTATTTTTGTATTGTTTCCCACAATACAAAACATAATGGCATATCCCTAACTTTTAAGGCAACGTCGCGATTCTGGTGTTCAACTTTTTACGATCGAACGCTGCGATTTCTTCTTTAAATATATGCGGTTAATTCAATACTAAACATTTCATGTTCACATAGCTCATCTGGACTTACAGTGGTTTCTTTCCTCTATTTTAGACCACTGAAAAGGCATAAAAAAGACACAACATGTCACTCTTGTTTGTCTGATGTATACTGCTAACTTTGTGTATAAAACAGCAAGAGATCAGCCTAGCTGATTCATCTTGAGTTTGGCTACTTCTACGGATAGGTCAAAAATGCTGTTGAAATTACAGACAAAATAATGCGTATCTACCTTAAAATATAGACTTGAAACTATTCTTTAAAAGCGCTTGATGAAGTAGTCTATCATTTATCACAGAAAAACTTTTCTCGCATACCAGACGGGGATTTCCGGTATCTTTACCGGTGCTGGGAAAATACATCTTACACCCCCGGGGTGTAAGATGGCTCTCGTGCTGTAAATGACGTATTACGAACTACATATATGTAGAAGATTTATGTAGTTATATATATTTTATTTAAAAAACGGAATAAAAATTCAATACCTTGACAGTTCCTATTGGTTCCTGATAGTATATTTCTCGATTCAAATCACTTTATTTTATCAAAAATTCATAACGTTACGTTGCAACTGATGAAACAAAACCGGAGCTAAACATTGTTGTTTGTTTTGAAACGTCATGACGTCTTCCCTGTTTATGGACGTTGGTTTCCCGCGCTTTGTTAAAATACTCTGCCATAAGAAATAGTTCTAAAATGAAAGTCGTTCGATTGATTTTATTTTTATTATTATTTCTTGAAATCGGTATGCAAGAAAAAGATTCTGTCACTGGTTATAGGTGCAGATGGAAATATCCGGCTCTCGGCTAACTGTTTAGGCGGTAACTCGGCAAGGAGCCTCGTTACCGCCTAAACAGTTACCCTCGAGGCCGGATATTCCCATCTGCACCTACAACCAGTGAAAGAATCTAATCTAATCTAATAATATTTGATGTACACCTAAATACCTAATTTTCAAACTTATGAAGGCAAGCGTGATGGACCTTTGTCCATATCTAAATATCACTAACTTCTGGAGGAGTTGCTTTTATGTGTTATGTTGGCGACTATATAGAAAACATTTAGTAACTATCTCTCTTTATCGAATTTTTGACAGAATTTATATACTATTATAGGTATATAATAAAAACTATAATTTGATAACGGTTTTTATGAAATATTATATCTCATTTAGTGATTTGTCGCTGAATAAATCAGTGTTTGGAGTTCAGATGCGAAGGAGTTATATCATGAGGGCTGCGCATCTGAACGACAAACAATGATTTTATTCAAGAGCAAATCACTGAATGAGATATATTATTTCGATTCTAACACGATACCAAGGACTTTAAAGTACATCCTTGACGGCATTTATTAAATATTTGCCCGTTTTCAATTGGTTTGTTTTCCATCGCGCCGCTATGCCGTTTGACGCTATGACGTTATAATTATGACGTCAGAATTGTGAATTGTTGTATAATAATTAACTGTTTTCAGCCTTCTTTGTTTAATAAGAAAATGAATCGAATCGTGTTAGAATACAAGATACAATATATAACAGAAAATAAATAAAATGAATTGAAACTACCCATAATACAAAATCTAAAGCGCATAATATATACATAGTATTCACATAATATGCTAAAAGATATACAATGATGCAATAACATACCGTTCCGTTTCCTGTTATTTCTTCGCAAAAATGGAGACAGTTGTTTAACAAAATACTGTATGCTTTTTCACCCACTCGTTGTAGTGCATCTTGTATCATTTTTTCTATTTCGGCAGCGCTGTGTAAGAAATATTTTAAATTGATAAAAATAGAAATGTAAGTATCACAAATGTTCATAAATATCTATATTGAATGCCGTACTTGTGAAACAGTGGAATAAAATCCATTTTACTGTACTTAAATTTGTGTTTCATTTTTGTGTTTATAATTACACCATATTGAAGCTTTTAGATTTCAGGTAAACAGAGTTTGTTATAGAGATAAATATTTCGCATTAGTGTGTTTGCATTTGCACCATAATTTCAGTGATCTGTCTCCAATATCATTTACGATCATGTCAATATTCCGTATGGTCGGCATATGTCCCAAGCCTTTGATACCAAATCCTAATAACAAATTCCCCAAGCATGCTAGATCATTTAAAAAAAAAAAATAAATAAAAATGGTCATGCTTAATTGTTGCTGTTTGGAACCCAGCTTGAAACAAATAGATTTAAGTGTTACAAATGCAATGCATTAAAAGAATGATATGGCCAGTACAGCAAATTGTAGCTTAGTCAAAAGATTTTTCTGGTTTGGAAAGTTTCTGAAAAGACAAAATAGTATTGCATCCCGTTCGCCTGAATAAACGATATTGTGCTTTTGTTGAAAAGCACATGTCTTCCCCAAAGAAAAGTAGCAATAGGCAAGAAGTCAATAGAGGATAGGAGCGAAAGTCTTGTTTAGGGTTTAACGCCATTTCTCAACAGTATTTCAGTCATGTAACAGCGGGCAGTTAACCTTATTAGTGTTCCGAAATTCTGTACCTGTACAAACCTGTTCTCCGCAAGTAACTGCCAACCTCCCGACATGCATTATCAGAGGTTGAGGACGAATGATTTCATACACAATGTCTTTTATCAAATCGTTATAGAGAACGTACACACCGCCCATGGATCGAACTCGAGACCCCGCGATCCGTAGACCAACGCTCTCCCTACTGAGCTAAGCGGGTGGGCTTTAGGATAGTGTTATCTCCCATTGTTTTTCCTGAACTGAAACTGAACTGCTTTATGTTACTCTACGTCCCTTCTTTACTCTACGTCCCTGAACGTTGAATGTTCTGGATCAAATGGTTGTCAAGTTATTGGTCAGAAACAGTTTTTAATGTTATTGCTTATTGACATTGACCTTTGATGGAATGACCGAAAGATCGATAGGGGCCATCTACTCTGCATTTTCAGTCATTCTATGATGTTCCAGGATTCTGGATCAAGTGGTTCGGAAATGGTTTTCCATGTTCAGGCTGCGGTGACCTTTGATGAAGTTACTCCAAAATCAATTACAGTAATCACCTTTCTGTATGTCCTAAAACCCTATGAAGTTTCAACATTCTGGGTCAAGTGGTTCTCAAGTTACTAATCGGAAGTGGTTTCCCATGTTCGTGCTCCTGTGACCTTGACCTTCAATTGGGTGACCCCAAAATAAATGGAAAGCATTGTATATGTATGTCCAATCATTTCAGCATTCTGGGTCAAGTCGTTCTTGGGTTATTGATCGGAAATAATGTTTGACGTATTCTGGCCCCTGTGACCTGGCCCTTTGATGGAGTAATAAAAAAAATCAACACGAGTCATTTACTCTACCTGCCCAATCATTCTATGATGTTCCAACACCCTTGGTCTAGTGGTTCTCAATTTATTTATCAGAAAGGTTTTTCCATGTTCAGGCCCCTGTGACATTGACCTTTGATGGAGTGACCCCAAAATTAATAGAGGTCATTTACTCTGTAAGCCCTAACATTCTATGACAATTTGAAAGTTCTACAACAAAAGGTTCTCCAGTTATTGATTGAAAATCAGGTTTGACAGACAGACAGTGCAAAAACAATATGTCTGCCCCAGTAGGGACAGACGTAAATATATTTGACTGTGCAACCGCAATGAAATTGATGATTTGAACACAGTGTTAATGCATTCATATGCGTATTCTAATTTACTTGCAAGTGAAGTTTCGTCTGCACGGTCTGTACTCAGGAGTACTTTTGAATTATTTTTATCTAAGATCTAGATAAAAAGTTATGATCTAACTAAAAAGTTTTTTAACACATAAATAAAACCCCTTCTATTCATAAATATTGTCTCATGAAAGTAACGGGTGTACTGAATAACTAATTCGGCTATTTACTATCACATGTTCAAATGTAAATTTGCTGTGAAGTTTATTAATGGAAAGACTTACTTTCTAAAGCTTTTGAAAATATATATAGGTGAACCTCCTACAACGTCAGAAATACAGTCAGTTCTTACTGTCACCTGTCCCATCAAATATTTCAATACACTCTCAAATAGGCCGTTTCTTGGATCGCTGCTATAATGAATGACTCGACCTTTACCTTTAAAATGCAAATTCCAAACGTATTCTAGTGTAAACAGAGTATATTTACGCCATACTATCTTGTAAACCGCAACTTTTACATTTATTTATTCATTTATATTTGACCTATGTCTAACTGAAATATATCGACAGATTGTATAAAAACAATCACAGTTACATTCGGTGGGATTATTATAATATATGTTTTGCATGTGCTTAAGGAAATAGAATAAAAAATCCGCTTTTAAAGTGATTAATCAGATTATTGGTCAAGACAACATTTACATCTGATCATTTACTTCCGTTTGAGCTCAATTAGCACTTACGACAAGTTATATTTTCACTGGAGGTACTTCTAGAAATTAACTTTCTTAACATAGTAGCCAAAGCATGATGTAAATATAAGATATATTGTATACTAGTTTTTAAAGAATCGTATTTATCTGAAACTAATTAGAAATGCAAGTTTGAAAAGTCGGCATCCTTTTTCTTTGCCTATCTTGGTTGCACTGTTAATGAAAAAAAAGCTCTTTCAAATACTTTTGTATTAGATATGGAAGGTGTATGTGGAGTGTGTGTGGGGGGAGGGGGGGGGGGCAGTGTTAATATCTATTATTATATTCCAATATCACCATCACATAAGTTTTACTGATTTCTACCAATTAACACTCATTTTTCCCCTCATAATTCTATTTGAATTATTAGATGTAAAATTATCAAATCACTCCATTTTGAATTATCAAGGGAAAAAAAGGTGCTGATTATGGCAATCAAGAAGTGAAAACGACACGTTATCAAAATAATTGCAATTGTATTTGCTATTCAACAGTTAAAACGGTATAGAAGACAGAATATAAGATTCTTTTACCGGAGCAGATGGGAATATCCCAGCTCAGCAGTAGCTGTTTATGGCGTTGAATAGTTAACTGGGAACTGCAACTACCACCAGTGATTGAATCTTTCTTGCATGCCATATTCAACAAATAATAGAAAAACTGGGAAATAATAAAAGTGAGGAACAGCACGTCAAACACCGAGTCAAGTTTAACTAAATTTAATCTATCGGTTTCGGTTATTTACAATAACTTTCATCAGGCTAAAAATATTAACAGGAATTCAGACATAAAGTATACAAAATATGTCTTAGTCAGAAACTTGTTTACTGCATGTTAGATCAAACCTGAACTGGCTTCATGGAACCCTTGCAGCTAAGTCTGTCTGTACAACTGTAACAGGTCATCTGAAACTCTGGGGGGCCTCCGTGGCCGAGTGGTTAAGGTCGCTGACTTCAAATCACTTGCCCCTCATCGATGTGGGTTCGAGCCTCACTCGGGGTGTTGAATTCTTCATGTGAGGAAGCCATCCAGCTGGTTTACGGAAGGTCGGTGGTTCTACCCAGGTGTCCCGCTCGTGATGAAATAATCTACGGAGGGGCACCTGGGGTCTTCCTCCACCATCAAAGCTGGTACGTCGCCATATGACCTATAATTGTGTCGGTGCGACGTTAAACCCAACAAAATAAATAAATAAAAATAAAAAAATCCTGCAAGTATCTTTCTCCCAAATAGGCAGTTATAACATCGGCTTGATTAAATAAACTAGTAAAATCAAAACTTCCGATTGATCAAGATATGAGTATTTTTTATCTAGTTATTTTTTTTATTTTTCATTTATTTATTTATTTATTTTGAAAATAAATATCACTTTGTTTATTGTTACAATAAGTGTTTGATAGCCAAGTAAAGTTTGTCGAAGATATATTTTAGCATATGCCCCTAACCAATTATGTTTCCAATGCAAAGTACGAAAACATTATCATCTTAAAAATCGCAGCCATTTAGAAAGGTAAGTCAAAATCTCAAACAATCAAATAGACTAAGTCACCCAAACCAGTATACACTTGTTATCCAAACCATTACATTCATATTTCTATCACTCTCCACGTCTTGTGTTCTTATGTGCTTTATATGTATTACAGTTTATGCATACGGTATTAACAAAATACTTGCTCCATCATTTATTAAAGCTATACAACTTCCTCCTTTTATACGCCCAGATGAGATATCTGCTAACACATAAAAACTTAACCAAAATAACTTTGTGTTTTCTCACTAAAAAAAGCTAAATGAATGAATCAGTGACATATGCAGTCTTGCTTAAACTGATGTTAAAGCCATTAGACTTCCCCTCTTACATTGTTAAATGAGATACAAACATACAAATACTTGCCCAAAAATTGCTGAGTTAAAATATGGGCATAATTTTCTGAACGGAAAAGCAAAACAGAATCAAGGAAGCTATGCACAGCATGTCGGATCATCACAGTGAAAAGTGTTTAAAGTTTCATTTTATTTTTACAAGTTGTCAGTCAAACATAAAAATATGCATTGTAAAGCTTTCCAAAGCGTGTTAAATTGAAGAAGCGGTACAACTTTGTGACAAGCAAAAATCAGATAAAACGTGTACACAGTGGTTCCAGCTAGCGGTTACTGAAATGCCTTCGTACATACAAAGAAGACGTTACAAAAATTACTACGCTGTATTCATTTAATGATCATTTAGTGTTCCTAAAAGGAAACTGACAAATAAGGTAAACAAATGACCTTCTAAAGAATATGTTTAGATCAAATCATCCTCGAGAAGTTAAACTCTGTAATCAAACGAAGTTTTTCAATAAATGTATGAGTTGGATCACTTGCACCTGTCTGACACTCAAACGTACTTACACTCCATGTTTTTAACGTCATTTATCAGGATATGTAATGCTTCATTTTAAAAATGTTCCCAGAAATAAATCCTTTATTACATGTAGCACACGCTTACGCATAAGTAATAAGAATACGTAGTTACAATTTTAATTTTTGGATTGTTTATACAGAGTTTTAATTTGGCATAATTTGGCCAAAATACATGTCTGAATTATATGACCTGACCTAGTGTGGTAGTGTGGTTAGTCATTGACCTAGAAAAACAAAATGTAAGTTCAAAAACTATATGCCTTAAAATGATAGTTATATATACTTGCATGCAAAACCTTATATGAGCTAAGTAAAGACAAATTAAACAAACACAAATCTAATAAACGACTACACATTTTGAAATACAGGTATGCGAGATTCTACAGACAGATAGTTATTTCACATTCTTATTCACGAAATACCTCAAGCCTACCCTATTTATTAGTAAATAAATATGTTTATTTCTTCACACTACATGTACATAAATGGTGCTTTAATCATGTTTTGCAATATACACTTTTACTCACCAATATAAATTGCACAATGATAGTACATCCCGTTAAGCCGTTCAAAGTAAAGTCTGTCTCCTATCTCAGGATAGGCCTGCCATGTTATGCCCATTGTCTCTCAGTGTCTGTGATCTGAAACTACAAATGGACAATTTTACACTTAGATGAGCGTTTTAGTATATCAAAATGAGAAATATCTGTCCAGCTCACATAGGATGCGTTTTATTCTACCACAATCATCATAATGTTGCCGTGTAAAATTTGGCTTTATTTGTCACCCTGCCTTTACACGACAGGTGCTGACTGACTACATTTTAAGTGCAAGTCAAGGCACTGTAAACTGGATAAAGATTTCGCGTACAAACAATAAATCATGCCTCCAAAATGACTGCAATCGTAGATAGAAATATAATTCATTATATACTACTGCACCTCAGTACAAGCATTACGAAAACAGTTTTTTTCGGCGACGCCGTCTAAATTCGTTTTCGTTACCTATGCCACGTGACTTCAGTTTGCAAATCAAACTACTTGATAACGCATTATAGATAATTTATCAAAATTGAAGATTTATGCAACACTCTGCCTGATTGGACGAGAGTGTCAATTTCTTTCACTCTGTTGATTGTGCTACGCTGAGTGAAATGTAGACAAAGCGTTTATCCTAAACGACGCTGTTCACAGTTTTAAAGCTAACTTTGACTCAGTATATTTAGCAAGAATATTGATATATCTCAAAATGATAAGTTTAATAAATATAATAAAAACCTGTTCAAATACCAACATATATCAAATTAAAGAAAGAGCTGAATACGGTCTGCGTATCACATGAATAAGGGTGTGATAAGAGTCTTTTATGTAGAGAAGTGCTTTTTAAAAGATTTTCCTTGTTACAAGTGTCGTCTTTATATGAAAAGATTTCTTACTGTTGTGACTTATTCAGATTGCATATTAAAATGAGTACTTGTTTGCTTTGATATATTTGTTATAAATTATTTAACTGATTTATTATATATGAATATTTTTCTTTAGTATGGTATGCAAATATTGAACTCAGTTGAAATCTGTTTTATTATATATATGCTATATAATGACTGAATCTCATTACACTGAAATGAAGGTACGCTGCATACAGTTTATCTATGTGATATGACTACGGTCAAACTTTGCTTATGAAACAGAAATATTGAAATAATTACAATTGTATGTTTTGCTTGACCTTCACATTTTTATAGGTGTGACGTCATTGTCCAAAGATGCATTTGTTAAAGCGGGATCAGTTGGCATATTTTAGAAATAAATAAAAATAATAAATTAAAAAATCCTTTAATTGATTTTTTCTCATGTATTCTAATCAAACTTGATTTGTAGCATCTTTATTAGGCCCGCAGCCATCTTTTTTCAGCTGGGACATTTAACCCCTTTTAGGGGCTGCTAGAGCTAAAACTAGAAATGCCTTTATACAGCGTCTCATGAACAGCTTGGTGGAACTTTGTCATACTTGGTCTGGAGCATCATTATAAGGTCCTCTTCCAAATTTATTTATCTAGGAACTTGGGCCCTATTAGGGACCACTATAGCTAAAAGTAGATATGCCTTTCTTCGCATTAACCACTAAAATGTAATGGATTTTTATCAAACTCGATATGTAACAATATCGTAAGGTCTCCTGCTATTTTGTTACAAATGGGGATAGGGACCAATTTAGCTAAAAATATAAACACGTTTAATGACCTCTTCTCATGAACCGCTTCATGAATCTTCATCAGTTATTATTCTTCTTGGTTGAATTTTTTGCTTCTTTTTACAGATTTTATTATAACAACAATTTTAAAATGATTAAGCATTTGTCATGTTTTCATGTCGGTGAGGCGAAAACACGAAAATTCGACGAAAATGAAGTACCTGGCTTTTCCAGTACGCGAACTTGAGAATGGTTCAATTATCCTTAAAGCTTTTATCACAGTCGAGTTAAAATAAATTATAATAAACTAAAAGCTGAAATTTCTAACCAGAATAAGGTACATTTTGAAACACAACTTTCACAAAGTCAACTCAGATTTAACAAGAAATATCTTTAAAAATGATGGTCGGCGAATTGTAATAAGGAAAGAAGTTTATGAATTTTTCATCTAACATTCATCTTTCATCTAACATTTTTCAAATTGCAAAACTAAACACCGCACTTTAACAATTTAAATGGTTCTCTTTTAATTTTTCACAAAGATTTCGTAGGGTTGCAATTTTGTTTCGTTTATCCTTAGACGAATAATTACAGCGAAATATGCAACACCTCTCACGCCCCCTAGTACTAGCTTATGTGGAACTCTATTTCACATATGTACAAAGGACCAGAAAATAAAGCAACACTGAATAACAATAATTTAATAATACTTACTAAATTTGCTATATAATTTCCTGTGTGTATTAAGCGTGAGGGGAAACAAACAGTATTTTAATGTAGGCCTTGTCTTCTAGTCTGAACATATGATTTCTTGAACTTTGGAATACACATAAATATATTAATGATTATATTACCTATACCTTTCGAATGCCTATTTTTAGCTTTAAACGAGAATGTGACCTAAGTTATATACCGCGATTGAAAGATGAAAATAACTGGCTTTTAATTGCTTAAAATCTGTTTCATGAATTCAAGGTTAAGTCAAACATTAATATATCTATTTAATACTTTAGAAGTGATTGAACGGCTGTCTTCCACAATATTTGTAATATTTCACAGACAATTTCCAAGTGAAAGTGATACCAGAATCGAAAAATGGTTGCAAAGATTAAATGCAGCATATCATTTTGTAAGATCTCCATGCATTTGTAAAATACTGTAGTATGGGGCACTGCAGGGGAACAAGCAACAAACTTTCCTATATGTTGAGCAAGATCTCGAACAGATAAAGTAACTTTATCCAGAAAAGACTGGCAAAGAGATGTGACTTTCTTGCTCTTTTAATTTGATAATGGTACTGTCATTTTTCTGAGTTTAAATCAAACCCTATAAATTCCATAATCTGTGTTGGTATGAATGTCGACTTTTCTGAATGCATTTTAAGACCTAAGCAATCAAATAATTTCACAGCTTTTTTGCACATTTTGAACACACTCTTCATAATTACCACTTCACCAATGAAACCAGTATTCAAATAGCCTTACTTTCTCTAGTGCGAAAAAAAGCACATTTCAGGAGATTATTAAATTATTGTGGACCTAAATTCAATCCGTTTTGCAAACATAATTATGTACAAATTAACAAATGTTTCCCCAGAAAAAAGCGCAAATATTTTCTGCGTTGTTCCACCACATTTAAGCTATAATAAGCATCTTTAATATCGCAGCTTGCGAAGTATTAAAATGGTTTCATCAGTGAAATAGCAGATTTGAACTTTTTCATTTTAAAATGTTTAGAATCAATATGTTCATTTAATCTTTAAAGATTTAATATTATATATAAAATAATAATAACCGTCTTTTTTATTCCTGATAAACACATTTGAAAAAAAAGCCTTTACTATACAAAGTTCATTATCTGGAACTCTCTCAATTATGATTTTCTCTTGCTATACTGCACAACAGATAGGAGTCAATGCCTTATGAACCTTTATTCGTCTTAATAATCACTAGGTCAAGTTCGAAACTGGGTCGTGTTGGATCAAAAACTAGGTCAGTAGGCCAGATCAAAGGAAAATTTTGTTAACACTCTAGAGTCCACATACAACAGTTTCAGTTTGAAACTCCTGAAAATAAGTCAGAATGTTTTTCTTGAAGCTTTCTAAATCAAGTTTG